>NW_005871484.1:116853-123130 GCF_000147115.1 Myotis lucifugus
CTTGGTTTGCAACTGTCCAGGCGGTGGGAAGGGTGACAGGTGTGCTGAAGGGGATGTTTGTACACCGGGGGGGATGTGCACACCAAGAAGGCCTCTGGCTTTGCAGATCCCGCAAACCCCCGTGGTGCGGCAAGGAGGATGTCAGTCTGGCCCACCACGGTGGCTTTTCCCTGCGATCCTGCACCTTCTGGGCCAGGAGGTGGATCTTGCGCAGCCACTCCTGGGCGCTGATGGCCTGCAGGCGCTACTTCAGCTCAGCCTGCAGGCTCCGCTTGGTGCGCTCACAGCTGTCACCACCGCCATGTGGGCAGTACAGGCTGCCCTCCGCTGGCCTGCCTCCTCTGTCCAGAGGCTCTCTGCACTGCTCACCTGCCCAGAGTGACTGGGGCTGGGTGGAAGCCAGGCGTCCTGCTCTGTCCAACCCCGGCCGATCTGCCCCTGTGCAAGCTGCTGCCCCGCTGGGAAGGGTCACAGATCCAGGTCCGGGGACCAGGGACAGCCTCAAGTGCTGCCCCCGCCCGGCAGGGTCACAGATACATATCTTGGTCCCTTGGACAGCCTCAAGCACTGCCCCCCGCCCACCAGGTCACGGATCCAGGTCCCAGACCGTGGACAGCCTCACGCGCTGCCCCCTGCCCAGCAGGGTCACAGATCCGGGTCCCAGGACCACGGACAGCCTTGCCCACTGCCGCCCGCCTTCAGTATGCAAATTAGCCTCCATCTTGTTGCTTCAGGGTGGGGGTCCCCACTGGGGTTCCTGGACAGTCTGGCCCACCTTCAGTATGCAAATTAGCCGCCATCTTGTTGCTTCAGGGTGGGGGTCCCCACTGGTGTGCCTGACCAGTCTGGATGAGGGGATGATGGCTGTTTGCAGCTGGTCACACCCCCTTCAGGGAGGGAGTCCCCACTGGGGTGCCTGGCCAGTCTGGGTGAGGGGCTGAGGGCCGTTTTCAGGCTGGCGGGCGACTGAAGCTCCCAACCTCTCCTTTTTTTCTTTTTTCTTTTATTCTGGGATTTATTTACCTTCTATGGCTGTCACTGGATCTGAGAGCCGGCTTTAGCTCTGAGGCTTGGCTGCAGCTCTGAGACCTCGGCTGCTGAAAGAAGGTACTGGGTTTGTTTGGGTTCTATAATTGAAACACTGTTGTGGTCCTGCTGGCTGAAGCCCTGCTGGCTGAAAGCAGGTTTCTGGAGCTTGTTTAGCTTCTATACTTGCAACATTGTTTCTTAGAGTGCAAGCTCAGAGGCCGGCAGCAGCAGGCGGGGAACCTTGGCTTCCTCCATCACTGGAGCAAGCAAGCTTCCTGTTCGCTTCAGTGCCTGGCTGCTGGCCGCCATCTTGGTTGGCAGTTAATTTGCATATTGATATGCTGATTAGCCAATGGGACGGGTGTCAGGGTTATGGTCAATTTGCATGTTTCTCTTTTATTAGATAGGATAGAAGATCATACACCATGACCAAATTGGATTTATTCCAGGGATGCAGGGCTGGTACAATATTCACAAATCACCAAACATGGTGATAAATCACATATACAAATTGAACGACAAGTATCACATGATCTTCTGATCTCACTCATATATGGAATTTAATGAACAAAATAGATCCAGAGACATAGAAGCATCGAATGAATTGTCAAATCTCAGTGGGAAGGTGGGGGAGGGTGGGTGTAAAGAGATCAACCAAAGAACTTGTATGCAAATATGCATTAACCCATGGACACAGACAGCAGGGTGGTGAGGCCTGGGGTTGGTGACAGAGGTGGGCTATCAGGGCTTAAGGGGAGAAAAATTGGGATATATGTAATACTCGCAACAACAAAGATTTTAAAAAATAGTTAATTAGTTGAACAGATTTTATTTTGGTACCATTTTGAGGTAAGGTCTGCCAAAACAGTAAGGATAAAATAATGAGAGATTTATCTACTTGACTTTAAATCTGGTGGATTATGAGAAAGAGATGAAAATAAACTGTTACAGTGAGATACCTGTTTTAATTGTGATAGATTGGTTTCTGGTGGCTGCTATAATATTTACAACAAACTTAGTGGTTTAAAGAAACAGAAGTTTATTCTCTCACATACCTGAAAGTCGGAAGTTCAAATCAAGGTGCTGGCCATGCTGTGATACCTGGACGGAGTAGAGGTTAAATACACAGAAGCCATCCCTTGCCTCTTTTTTTTCTAGTAGCTGCTGGACTCCTTGGAAATCCTTGGCTCGGGCTGTATAACAAGAATCTCTACTTCTGTCTTCCATTGCCTTGTCCTCTCTGGACAGTATAATCTCCCTCTACTTATCTTTTATAATGACATTTCTTATGACTATAGATCCATCCAGGAATCCCAAAACACTCTCCCTATCTCGATATCCTTAATTTATTTACATCTGCTAAGATCCTTTTTCCAAATAAGGTAGCATTCTCAGGTCCTTGGGGTTAGCTCACAAGTATATCGTTGACTTATATCATCAGCCTACCACAGTGATACGTACTAACAAGAAGAGCACGGCGGAAGCATCATGCATCCTTAAAGAAACTAGGAAAGTCCTAAATTAAAAAAGAAAGAAACTACAAGTTGATGTTTATGTATGAGAACATGCAAATACCATTATTAATGTCAGAGACAGGAAAATGAGAGCACTCAACATGCTCTCAATTGGAGAATATTTCCATACCCAAATCAATTCCACACAAGCTTTCCAAGTATTTACTTTCAACCCAGTTCTTAAGGTCTATGTGTCTGTACCTATTGCCACATTAATTCTGTGTAACACACCTCCCTAGGTCTCCTAGGTTTAACAATAAGTAAGCAGTCATTTCGTTCATTCCTGTGGGTTGGCTCATCTCAGCAGGGTTCATTCATTTTTCTGGAGTCAGTGGCAGATGGTGAGACATCTCTGCAAATTTTATCTAAGCTCATTCTAATGTCTGGAGATTGATTGGCTGTTAGCTGTTCTAGCAGGCCTGTGGTGGGAAAGGTGGGAATACTTGTCTGTGCCCAAGTGTCTCATCCTATAGTAGGCTTGTCTAAACAACTTCCCATGGAAAAGACAAAAGATAAAAAAACAACCGAACAAATAAACAACAACAAAAAAAACCAGAAACATACTAATGTTTTTACTATTCCCTCTTTAGTCAATACTGCTAGAATCTCATTGCCCCAAAAAGCAAGCCATGTGGCTGAACTGAGGAACAAGGGGCAAAATCATAGACTACTTCTTGAAGGGAGAAGCTACAAGTCATACTGCAAACATATGCATACAGGGAAGCATAAAGAATGAGTATGCAATCAATATGCCCTAGTCCAGTAGTCAGCAAACCGTGGCTCTCGAGCCACATGCAGCTCTTTGGCCCCTTACGTGTGGCTCTTCCACAAAATACCACGTGCAGGCGCGCACATACAGTGCGATTGAAACTTTGTGGCCCATGCGCAGAAGTCAGTATTTTGTGGAAGCACCACACTCAAGAGCCAAAGAGCCGCATGTGGCTCACAAGCCGCAGTTTGCCGACCACTGCCCTAGTCCATATTGTGATCATGAATGTACACACTCTCTCATATGCTCACTGTTACCCTAGAACCCCACAAATCTTATCCAGTCACATCACCAGGCTCTAAGTCCAGGATCCCTTGACCTTCTGGATTTGGAGATCTATGAACAAGAAGACAAAGTAGCTGCTTCCATTCACCTCACCCAACACACTCAGGCACGAATGTAATTAGAATAGTTGTTAAGCAGAGATAAGATCATGGTGATAAACATTCCCATTCCCAAAAGAGGAAGACAATGACATAAAGGGAAGTAATTGATCATAACTCTGAAATCCCACTGAGCAAATGTAGCCGGTCTCTGCATTCTGGCATGCACTTCTCTGGTCAGGCCCGGGTTCTGTCCACTGGGGGTGGTTCATGGCTCCTTGTTTGCCATGCCTTTTGGATCTACCTTTGGAACACCCCATTACCTCAGAGGAGGAAGTTAGAAAATGTGCCCTTTGAACAGCATCCTCAGGCTACTTCTTGCCAAAACAACGTTGAGGACCCCGAGACCTTAATAACATCTTGAGCATTTTCAGTGTGTTTTAAACTCAGCTCCACTCTGACAAAACTGTCAGAAATTGTATGTGTTTCTTATGAATTTTAGTCTATTCAATTTTAATGAATCAGAAAGTCACATCAATACTTCACTTCTTTTCTATACAGGCCTTTCACTCTTAATTTATTCACTACTATTGGAGGGACGCCAAGCTTCTACATGACAAGATTCCTGAGAGCAATAGGCACCACCTTTTCCCATTAAATTTTAACAAGAATCTAACAGTCATGCTCTTGATTTTGCCTATGCTCCTTGGAGGCATCATACTTTGAAACTATGTTGCCACTGAAGAAACTGGAAATTAAGACGTTTTATTTTTCACCAAGGCAAATTCCGACCCCTTGTGTATTTCTTCTAATTTGGATTTGCAAAATATTGTTTATTTTCTGATTTCATCTCTCTCATCTTTCTCTTACAGAGCTAGTAAAGGATAGATGTACGTTCGGCATACTGCTGGGGAATAACCTTTATAACATCTAATACTTTGGTCATGTTTTTGTTGTTGTTGTTGTTTCTTTGTTTTTTTTTTTAAATTTTTTAAATAGATTCAGAGAGAGGAAGAGAAAGGGAGTGAGAGATAGAAACATCAATGATGAAAGAGAATCATTTATTGTCTGCCTCCTGCATGCTCTAGCCTGCAACCAAGATATGTGCCCTGACTGGGAATCAAATCCTGACCTCCTGGTTCATGGCTCAATGCTCACCTACTGAGCCAGGCGGCCGAGTTACCTTGGTCATGTTTTTATCTTCTAAGTTGCCATTGGCAAAAGTGCTATCAAATATTTCTCTACCATGTAACATGCATCACTATTTTTCCAGCCCCACTGTGGCAGTTTCCTCACCAGTCATCAACTGCTGTAAGAGTTTCTTCACTACCTAGTCCCCAAACCAATGCCACTTATTTTAGGTTTCCATTATGGCAAAATCTCACTTTTAGTATTAATGTGTATAATAGTTATCTATTGTCACAATTGTCCTGCACACCAACTATCCCAAAACTCAGTGCGTAAAATGTAAGTAAATGTTTAGTTTATAAGTTCGCTGCTTTCTTTTAGTTCATAAATCTGGGTGATTGAGTGTTTGATGGTTGGATGATTTTAGTCTTGGCTGGGCTCTCCTATGCATATGGGTTCAGGTGGAGTTCAATTAGGCAGTTGTGCTGCTCTTGGTGGGCTTTCGCACATACTTGGGGGTCATCTAACTGGTGGATGATCTGGAACGGCTTCTGTTAGAATAAATAAGTCCCCTTGGTCCTGCTCTAGGTGTTTTATTCTCCAGCAGGCTAGCTTAGGCACGATATTATGGTGGAAAAAGAAGAATAAAACCTTGTATATTTTCAAGTATATTTTTAAGCTTGTGCAATGGCACAGCTGTCAACATCTCATTGGTCAAAGAAAGCAGCATGGCTGAATTCAGAACCAAGCAGAAGGTAAATAGATCCCAACGTTTTGAAGAGTGGAGTTTCGAAGTTGCATGTCAAAGAGAGTAGATATTGGGAAAGCTCAGAGGTAAGACAAGCTTTAGAATTAACTTGTGTGGTTCATCAATGTTCTCAACATTCTACTTTGTTCATTTTCCTTCTGTATACCTCTGCCCCTGCAGCTGCAGCCTAAAAGGAGCTTCCATGTGGGTACTGGTATTAGACCACTTATAATTGAAGTGTCTGGTTTTTCCCATTCACATTTGTTCGGAAGGAGAGTGCTTCTAAACAACATTCAAAGCAGAAGAATTACAATCTATCTGAAGTGCTCTAGTTTTCCTCTCATGTTTACTCATAAATATATCCAGGCACATGTCCCAATTATGTCCTTCTTTGAGAGTTTAAAGTCAGCTTCCCCAAAGCACATGGAGAAAGGTGAATCACCAAATTATTTCTGAATTGAACAAGGACAGGAAAGGAAATAATAAATGTAGTGTGGCCAGATAACACATACGCCATATAGTTTATACTGCAAGCTCTCAACAACTGAATTCCCTCATTCTTTCTGGAAAGCAATTCTCAGAATGCATTATCTATCTCTATTTGGGTTTTGCTACATATAAGTTGACTAGAGGCCGGGTGCACGAATTTGTGCATGGGTGGGGTCCAGCTAGCCCACCTCCGATGGGGACCATCGGGCCAGGCAGTGGGGGGAGGGCTTTAGGGTGGTGTGCGTCATGCTCCAGTGGGATGTGGGGGTCGATGGGG
>NW_005871484.1:123811-169352 GCF_000147115.1 Myotis lucifugus
GTAGAATCTATATTTGTGTAACTACTGAAAAGTCTTAGCTCAATCTTAGCGAAAGTGAATTTGTTGATCTTTCCTTGCTTCATTGAGGATTCTATTAATACTAGAGGCCCGGCGTATGATTAAATTATGCACAATTAGGATCCCTAGGCCTAGCTGTAATCAGGGCCATGTCTGCTACCCAGCTTCGCTCCTCCACTTCCATGGCCCCTGCCCTGTGAACCTCCATGCTCACAGCCCCCGCCCTGCGAGGCTCCTTGGCCTCAGCCACCCAAGGCCTGTGACACTCCTCCACCACCCCACGAAGCTCCACGCTAACAGCCCCCTCCCCGTGAGGCTCCTTGGCCTCACTGCTGCCCACGTCCTGAGATGCTCTTCTGCCTCAGCAGCTCTGCGAAGCTCCACGCTCACAGTCCCTGCCCCACGACACTCCTCTGCCTCAGCCACCCCTGGAAGCTCAAGGCTAACAGCCCCCACCCCACAAGGCTCCTCGGCCTCAGCCACCGTTGCAACACTCCTTCGCCTCACCACCCTGCAAAGCTCCATACTCACAGCCCCCACCCTGCTCCTCCACGTTCACCGCACCTGCCCCACGATGCTCCTCTGTGTCAGCCACCGTGGGAGCTCCATGCTCACAGCCTCCCTCCCCACGAGGCTCCTCAGCCTCTGTGGCCCCACCCCGCCATGCTGTGAGAGTGGAACATTCCTTTGGTCATTTGGTGCCCACAGCTCGCTCCTCCCGCCACCACACCGCAGGCAGCTGGGGCCCACAGCTCCTACTCCCTCAGCTCCCTAGCCTACTGTTTGGCCATCTGTCTGGTCATGATGGCACCTGGCTTTTTATATATATTAGGATATGTGTGTATGTATATATTTTTATTACTGAAGGTTAGAATGGAAACCGTGGGAATCTCCTAAGTTACTTAATTAAAATGCAGATTCCTGAGCTAAAGAAGTCCTACTAAGTTATAAACTTTGATGATAGGAGCCAAGGAATATTTTCTTTTAATCTTTACCTGAAGATATGTTTATGGATTTGACGGGGGTGGCGGGGGGAGATAAATGCCAATGTGAGACAGAAACATGGATCAGTTGCCTCCCCTACGTGCCTGACCAGGGATGGAACACACAATTTAGGTATAGACTCTGATCAGGAATTGAGCCCTCAACCTTTTGCTGTATTGAAAGACACTCCAACCAACTGAACTAACTGGCTGTGGCAGAGAAAAGAAGTATTTCTAACAAGAACTTAAGAAATATTTTATAGCCCAAAGCGTTAGAAACCACTAATTTTGTGGATTAATTAAGAAGCTGGACTCATTTGCTCAGAAAATAGAGCACAAGTGTTAGCTTGGAAACCCCCATTCTCTCCATGTATAGATAAAAATATATCTATTTTAGCTCATTAAACATTTTTCCCTTTTACACTTCTTTATAATATGTAGCTAAGAAAAGTAATTTCTTAACATAGACTTGCCTTTTTTTTTTTTACTCTATATTGTCTTTATGGTCATGAAGAACAATTATAACAAAATCCTCTTTTCTATTTCAAATTATTTGTTA
Source organism: Myotis lucifugus (assembly GCF_000147115.1). Classification (NCBI taxonomy): domain Eukaryota; kingdom Metazoa; phylum Chordata; class Mammalia; order Chiroptera; family Vespertilionidae; genus Myotis; species Myotis lucifugus. The sequence goes on from NW_005871484.1 coordinate 125,372, forward strand.
AATCTAATTAAGTGCTCTCCTGTGTGAATTAAGGGATGCTGCGTCATTCTGTGGTTTCTGGAAAAACTCGGAGTAGATTTGAGTAGATCCAGTTGTTTCAATATTTCAAATAGTAAATTGCTTTATATATTTTGCAGCAGGATATCCTCATGTTTATCAAACAGCTTAAGATTTTTTTATTTTTATAACATTTGCATTTTGTTATTATGTCACTTATTGTTCTAAATAAATATGCTTATAATAGGACTGGACCTATATTGGGACCTATAATTTCCCTCTGTAAATATCAGTTATACACATACACATGCACACACTTAGAGGTATGCATGTACTACGTGGAATATTCCCTTATGAACACATTTTGAATAAAATATTTAGGAACTCTTAATGTCAAGTCTCCTAGTAAAGCATGAACATTTTCCATTTTTTCTTGAATACCAAATGCTCACCATTATTATCAATTTAAAAAGCATTTACAAAAATGTGCTCCACTGTACTCCACTGCAATCCCATAAGTTTTATAAAAGTGTCTCCAGTTTTCAGGTTGAAAAACTGAAATACTGAGAAGATAAGCAATTTCTCTAGGATCACAAAGCCAATAATTAACAGTTGCATTTTAAAAATAATTGTTCTATTTTAGAAGCACTTTAGATTTAAAAAGAAAGCAAGAATACAACAGAGTTCCTATATGTCTCTCATCCAGTTTTCTCTTTGTTAACATTACCTTAGTGCATTTTTCACAAATAATTAATCATAATTATATACTTTATTAACTAATGCTGATATTTTTATACTTCTTTAATTTTATCTCATTTTTCTTCTGTTCCAGAATTCAGTCTAGTGGTTCCTAAAGTTAGATACCTTAGGTTCATGTAGACTGTGTCAGTCTCTTAGCTTATTTTTAATTTTTATAATGTTTATAGATTCAAGGGTTTATAGATTAGGTGTTCTGCAGAATGTCCTTTAATTCTGATTTCTCTCATTTTTCCCTTATGATTACAGGGGTAATATGTTATTGGGAAGAAGATCACACAAGTGCCATTTTCATCACATCACATCATGATACATATATACATACTAGAGGCCCGGTGCACAAAAATTTGCACACTCGTGGGAGGGGGGGGGGGCTCAGCCCGGCCTGTGCTCTCTCACAGTCTGGGACACCTCAGGGGATGACCACCTGCTGGCTAGGCCTGCTCCCCGGGGGATTGGGCCTAAGCTGGCAGTCAGACATCCCTCTAGCAGCCCAGGAGCCCTCGGGGGATGTCCACTTGCCAGCGGGGAGCAGGCCTAAGCTGCAGTCGGACATCCTTAGCGCTGCTGAGGAGGCGGGAGAGGCTCCCACCACCACCACTGTACTGAAAACCATCAGCCTGGCTTGTGGCTGAGCAGAGCTCCCATGTGGGAGCGCACTGACCACCAGAGGGCAGCTCCTGCATGGAGCATCTGGCCCCTGGTGGTCAGTGTGTGTCATAGAGACCAGTGATTCCCAGTGGTTCTGCTGTTAGGGTCCATTTGCATATTACCCTTTTATTATATAGGATAGAGGCCTCTTTCACGGGTGGGGGCCGGTTGGTTTGCCCTGAAGGGTGTCCCAGATCAGGGTGGGGGTCCCACTGAGGTACCTGGCCAGCCTGGGTGAGGGGCTGATGGCTGTTTGCAGGCTGGTCAAGGCCCACCCCCCAGTGGGGACGCTCGCCCCTTGTAGGTTTGGCCAGCCTGGGTGAGGGGCTGATGGCTTTTTTCAGGCTGGCCACACCCCCTTTAGGGTGGGGGGTCCCCACTGGGTTGCCTGGCCATTCTGGGTGAGGGGCTGATGGCTGTTTGCAGCTGGTCACACCCCCTTCAGGGTGGGGGTCCCCACTGGGGTGCCTGACCAGCCTCAGTGAGGTGCTGATGGCAGTTTGCAGGCTGGTCAAGCCTACCCTCCAGTGGGGACCCTCACCCCATGGAGGTTTGGCCAGTCTGGATGAGGGGCTGAGGGCCATTTTCAGGCTGGTCAAGCCCCCTCGGCGATGGAAGCTCTCAGCCTCTCCTTTTTTTCTTTTTCTTTTTTATTCTGGGATTTATTTACCTTCTATAATTGAAACTTTGTAGCCTTGAGAGGAGCTCAGAGCCGGCCAGGGCGGGCGGGAGAGAAGCTTGGCTTCCTCCATCACCAGGGGCAACCCAAGCCTCCTGCTCGCTCCAGCTCCATGGCCACGGCCAGCTGAAAGCAGGTATCTGGGGTTTATTTAACTTCTATAATTGAAACTTTATTGCTTTGAGTGGAGCTCAGAGCTGGCCGCAGCAGGCAGGAAGCTTGGCTTCCCCCATCATTGGGGCAAGGAAGCCTCCTGCTTGCTCCAGCTCCGTGGCTGCTGGTTGCCATCTTGGTTGGGTTAATTTGCATATAGTTGCTCTGATTGGCTGGTGGGTGTGGCTTAAGGACTAGTGAAGGTATGGTCAATTTGCATGTTTGTCTTTTATTAGTGTAGATATTAAGGTAAACATGAGTTTATACTGGTATATCCAATTTTTATCTAGTATGTCACATTAGACAAGATCAACTTAATAAACATTTATAGTATATCTATAAACTACTGAATACACATTTTTTCAATGTGTTCTCCAGACTAGATCACATATTAGACTACAAAACAAGCCTCAATAAATTAAAAGAAAAATAAATCATATCAAGAATCTTTTCTGACCAAAATGGCATGAAACTAGAAATCAAATACAGCAGCGGTACTCAACCTGTGAGTTGCGACCCCTTTGGGGGTCGAACGACCCTTTCACAGGGGTAGCCTAAGACCGTCGTAAAACACATATATAATTACATATTGTTTTTGTTATTAATCACTATGCTTTAATTATGTTCAATTTGTAACAATGAAATTGGGGGTCACCACAACATGAGGAACTGTATTAAAGGGTCGTGACATTAGGAAGGTTGAGAACCACTGAAATACAGGGAGAAAACTAAAAAACATACAAATATATGGAAATTAAATAAGATACTACTAAACAACCAATGGGTCAAAAAGGAAATCAAACAAAGTGTCAAAATAAAACAAACAAATGGAAAACAGAAGTTTTCAAAATTTTGGATGTGGCCAAAGCGGTTCTACATGGGAAGTTCATAGCTGTATAGGCTTACCTAATGAAACATTGTTAATGAAACATTAACAATTCCAAATAAATAATATAACTATACACATAAAGGACAAAAAAAAAAGAGGAACAAACAAAACCCAAAGTAATCATAAGGAAAGAAATTGTTAAGATTAGAGCAGAAATAAAAATTAAAAAAGAAAAAAAATAGAAAAGGTTAATAAAACTAAGAGCTGGTTCTTTGAAAAGATAAATCAGACAAACTGTTAGCCAAATTAATTAAGAAAAAAAGAGAAGGAGAAATCTTAGATAAATAAAATTATCAATGAGAGAGGGGAAGTTACAACTAATACCACATAAATATGAAGAATTGTTAAAGAATACTATGAGCAATTATATGTTGACAATCTAAAAGAAATGGATAAATTTCTACTAGTATATAACCTTCCAAGACTGAATCAAGAAGAAAAAAAAATCTAAACAGACCAATCACTAATGACAAAATTGAAGCAATATTAAGAAAACAAACAAACATCCCAATAAATGAAAGTTTAAAAACACATGGGGCTTCACAGGTGAATTCTACTCAACATTCAAAGAATTAATGCTTATTCTTCATAAACTATTTTTAATAATCTACACTAATAAAAGAGAAACATGGTAATTAGCGTACACCCGATACCCTTCCCATTGGCTAATCAGCATATCCTTATGCAAATTAACTGTCAGCCAAGATGGCAGCTGGCAGCCATGCACTGAAGCGAACAGGGAGGCTTGCTTGCTCCAGTGATGGTGAACTCCAACGTTCCCCGCCTGACTTGCCGGCCTCTCAACTGCAACTCTAAGCAACTATGTTGCAAATATAGAAGCTAAACAAAACCCCAGAAACCTGCTTTAGTCAGCCGGGCTTCAGCCAGCCTGACCGCAACATTGTATCAAATACAGAACGTAAACAAAGGCCAGAAACCTGTTTTCAGCAGCCGAGGCCTCAGAGCGAAAGCTGGCCCAGAATAGAAAAAAAGGAAAAAAAAGAAAAAAAGGAGCAGTTGGGAGCTTCAGTCACCCGGCAGCCTGAAAACGGCCCTCAGCCCCTCACCCAGACTGGCCAGGAACCCCAGTGGGGAACCCCACCCTGATCCAGGACACCCTTCAGGGCAAACCAGCTGGCCCCCACCCATGCACCAGGCCTCTATTCTATATAGTAAAAGGGTAATATGCCTCCCAGCACCGGGATCAGCATGACAGGGGGCAGCGCCCAAACCCCCTGATTGCCCTGCGGCTCTGTGAGTGACAGGGGGTGGGGCCACAACCTCCCTATCCGCCCTGCTCTGTTCGTGACAGGGGAAGGCGCCCCAACCCCCTGATCAGCCCTGCTCTGTGCCTGATGCGGGGAGCTCCTCAATCCCCTGATCGCCCTGTGGTTCTGTGTGTGACAGGGGGGAGCTCCCCAAACCCCTGATCGCCCTGTGGCTCTGTGTGTGACAGGGGGCGGGGCCACAACCTCCCTATCTGCCCTGCTCTGTTCGTGACAGGGGAAGGCGCCCCAACCCCCTGATCAGCCCTGCTCTGTGCCTGATAGGGGGGTCTTCCCAATCTCCTGATTGCCCTGCGGCTCTGTGTTTGACAGGGTGCGGCGCACCAACCCCCTGATCGGCCCTGCTCTGTGTGTGACAGGGTAGAGCCATAACCTCTCCATCGGCCCTGCCTCGAGTGTGACAGTGGCGGCGCCCCAACCCCCTCATCGGCCCTGCTCTGTGGGTGATAGAGGGCAGCGCCCCAACCCCCCTCCACGGGCCTTGCTCTGTGTGTGACAGGGTAGAGCCATAACCTCCCCATTGGCCCTGCCCTGAGTGTGACAGGGTGCAGCGCCCCAACCCCCTGATCGACCCTGCTCAGTGTGTGACAGGGTACGGAGCCCCAACCCCCCTGATGGGCACTGCTCTGTGAGTGACAGGGGGCAGCGCCCCAACCCCCTGATTGGCCCTGCTCTGTGAGTGACAGGGGGTGGCACCGCAACCTCCCCATCCACCCTGCCTTGAGTGTGACAGGAAGCGGTGCCCCAACCCCCCAATTGGCCCTACCCTGAGCATGACTGAGGGTGGCATCGCAACCTCCCGATCCGCCCTGCTCTGTGCATTAAAAGGATTATAAACAATGACCAAGTGGTGTTATTCTAGGGATGTAAGGACTATTCATCATCCATAAATCAATTAATTTATTAATGACTAATGAAAAAAAGATAAATATGATGTAATCATCACAGTAGATGCAGAAAAAGTTTAACAAAATTCAATATTCTTTTACATACAAACCCTCAACATGGTGGGTATAGGAGGAAAAAAATCTCAATAAAATAAAGGCTATATATGAGAAACTTTTAGCTAATATCATACTCAGTGGTAAAAAGGCGAAAGCTTTTCCTTTGAGATCAAGAACAAGATAAGAATAGACACTGTCATCATTTTTATTAAACACATTTTTATTCAAACCTCTTGCCTTTATCCCTCAGCCCGGCCTGCCCCCTCTCACAGTCCGGCAGCCCTCAGAAGCGAGAGGCAACCCAGCGGTGAGGGGAAGGCAAAGCCCCATCACACCTCTGCTGCTGCCACTGCCGGCAGCGCAAGCCTCAGCCAGCCCTGGTTACCTGAGCCTCAGTCGGACCTGGGCGGCTGGGCAACCAACATCCGAGGCAGCTGGGGGGCTGAGGAGACAGGGGTACTCTGGAGGCAGGTGTGCAGAGCGGCGGGCTCTGCCTTGCCACGCGCCTACTGTACTAGGGGGTCTGAGGGGACTGTGCACTGCCATCTTGTGGCTGTGGGCACTGCCATCTTTGAGGGAGGAGCAGTCAATTAGCATATTCTTTCCTTATTGGCTGTGGCTGCCACCATCTTTGCGATGGTGTGAGGGTCAATTAGCATATTCCCTCTTTATTAGATAGGATAGTATTGAAAGTCCTAAGCACAGCAATCAGACAAAATCTATAATAATAAAAGTGTAATATGCAAATCTACCGAAAGACTGAACAGCAGTACGACCATCAATATGACCTTCCAGACGACCATGCTATGACATGCACTGGCAACAGGCCAGCCTAGACAGGTGCGATGTGATTGGTTGGGCAGTTCTCCCATCGTCCTATGATTTCCCCACAGAGGGAGGCCCAGACCACCCTCTGTGGGGCAGTCAATGGGGAGGCTCCACAATTGATCACCCCAAAGAGGGAGGTCCAGGCCACTCTCTGTGTGGCGAATGATCACAGATCCCTTGCCAGATGGGCGGGGCCTCCCTTTGCTGGGTGATCAATGACAGACCCTTGATCAATCAAGGAGATCTGTGATTGATCACCCCAAAGAGTGAGGCCCAGGCCACTAGCCAGCAATGCTGTGGCGGGTGTGTGGGGCCGGCCAGCTATCACCCCGCAGAGGGAGGCCCAGGCCAGCCAAGCGATTGCACCCCACACCTGTCACCTGCAGAGAGAGGCAACCGGAGACAGTGGACAAGAGGCAACACCGCACAGATGGAAAGCAGTGGCAGTGGCGGGGGTGGGGGAAGGAAAGTCCCAATATTCCCTGATCACTGGCCAGGCCTAGGGACCCTACCCGAGGGGTCCCAGATTGCGAGAGAGCTCAAGCCAGGCTGAGGGACATCACCCCACCTGTGCAAAAATTTCATGTAATGGGCCTCTAATAAAGAAATATAAGGCATTCAAAATGCAAAAAGAAGAAGTAAACTGTCATTTTCAGATGACATAATAATATATATTTATATTTAGAGTATAAACAATGTTTTATAATAATATATAAACAATATTTATATTTAAATATATCCTATATAATAAAGAGGTAATATGCAAATTGATCATCAGTCCAACACACAAGATGGCCGCCTCCATGTGGGCAAAGTTGGCCACTACAAGATGCCCAGCAGGGGAGGCCAGTTGGGAGGGACCAGGCCTTCAAGGAAAGGCAGTTAAGGGTGACTGGGCCTGCAAGGGAGGGCAGTTGGGGGAGGGGGGGCAGGCCTGCAGGGGAGGGCAGTTGGTGGCAACCAGGACTGCAGGGGAGGGCAGTTGGAGGGGGACCAGGCATGCAGGGGAGGGCAGTTGGGGGTAACCAGGCTGACAAGGGAGGGCAGTTAGGGGTGACCAGGCCTGTAGGGGAGGGCAGATAGGGGCAACCAGGCTGGCAGGGGAGGACATTTAGGGGCAATTGGGCCAGCAGGGGAGCAGTTAGTCATCAATCAGGCAGGCAGGCGAGTGGTGTGGAGTCAGCAGTCCCAGATTGTGAGAGGGATGTCCAACTGCCCGTTTAGTGGGATTGGGCCTAAATGGGCAGTCAGACATCCCTTGAGGGGTCCCAGATTGGAGAGGGTGCAGGCTGGGCTGAGGGACATAACCCCCCCGCCCCCCGTGTATGAATTCCATGCACCAGGCCTCTAGTATATACACTGAATGGCCAGATTATTATGACCGGCCAGATTATTATGAGCACCCCATCAGTCCTTCATTGGGCCACCTTTTGCCTTCAATACTGCAGCAATTCTTCTTGGCATTGACTCCATGAGATGTTGAAAGGTGATGTGAGGAATCTGACACCATGCCTGATGAATAGCACTGTCCAGTTCTGTGAGATTTGATGGTTGAGGAACCAGCTGCCTGATGGCTCTTTTAACTTCGTCCCACAAATGCTCAATTGGATTGAGATCTGGTGATTGTGGGGGCCACCTAAGCAAGGTAAAGTCTCCATCATGTTCTTGAAAGCACTCCTGCACAATACGAGCACCGTGGCATGGCGCATTGTCTTGTTAGAAGAAGCCATCTCGATTGGGATATGCCATCAACATTAGGATGAACTTGATCAGCAACGATACTTAGGTATGTTGTGCTATACAGATGTTTGTAATGATTTAGCCCTCTAGCAACTTTAGCGCAAAATTATAGCTAATTTGTCTACAAATATCAGGTGGTCATAATAATCTGGCCACTCAGTGTATATATATAAACTCTAAATATACCATCAAAAGTGAAACTATTAGAATTAATATGACTTCAGTAAAATGGAAGAAAACAGAATCAATGTACAAAAATCAGCTGAATTTCTATACACCAGTAGAAAATAACAGGAAGAAGAATTTAATAAAACAATTGCATTCATAATTGCATCAAAAAGTATAAAATAGCCCTAGCTTGTTTGGCTCAGTGGATACAGTGGCAGTCTGCGGACTGAAGGATCCCAGGTCCGATTCCTGTCAAGGGCACATGCCCAGGTTGTGGGCTCGATCCCCAGTAGGGGGCATGCAGGAGGCAACTGATCAATGGTTTTCTCTTATCATTGATGTTTCTCTCTGAAATCAATAAAATAAATTTAAAAAAGTATAAAATACCTGGGAGTGCATTTATCCAAAGAGGTGAAAGAACCTGTACGCTAAAAACTAAAAGACTTTGAAGAAAGAAATTGAACAAGACACACACACAAAATGGAAGGATATATATGCCTTGCTCATAAACTAAAAGAATTTGAATTGTTACAATATCTTTACTACCTAAAGTAATATACAGATTCAATGCAATCCCTCTTAAAATATCAATGGCATTTTTCTCATAATTAGAATACCTCATTCTAAAATTTACATGGAATCAAGAGTCCCCGAATAACCAAAGAAGTATTAAGACACAATAAAGTGGGAGGTATCCCAGTCCTGGATATGAAACTATACTACAAAGCTACAGAATCAAAACAGTATAGTAGTGGCCTAAAAGCAGATATATAGATCAATGGAAAAAATAGAAGAAATAAATCCTTGCTTAAATGGTCAATTAATCAAGAACAAAGGAAGCAAGAATATTTAATAATGTAAAGATAGTCTCTTTAATAAATGCTCTTGGGGAAACTATACAACACATTAAAAAAATGTATACCACTGCATTTCACCAGATAGAAATGTACACTCAAAATTGATTAAAGACTTAAATGTAAGACAAAAACCATAAAACTCTAAGAAGAAAACAGGCAGTAAACTCTTTGACATTATTCTTTTTTAAAAAATATATATTTTATTGATTTTTTACAGAGAGGAAGGGAGAGGGATAGAGAGTTAGAAACATCAATGAGAAAGAAACATCGATCAGCTGCCTCCTGCACACCCCCTACTGGGGATGTGCCCACAACCAAGGTACAGGCCCTTGACCGGAATCAAACCTGGGACACTTCAGTCCACAGGCCGACGCTCTAGCCACTGAGCCAAACCAGTTAGGGCGACATTATTCTTAATAATATTATCTTGTGTATGTCTATGCAATCAAGGAAAACAAAAGAAAAAAACTTGGTCTACATAACTAAAAATTTTGTCACAGTAAAGGAAATCATAATAAAAACAAAACCTACTGAATGGAAGAAGATAATTGTCAATTAGGGATTGATATTCAAAATATATATTAAAAAGTCGTTAAATTAAATACAAAAAATATAAACAATTCTATTTAAAAATGGGCAGAGGACATAAATATACATTATTTTGCAAAAAAAATACACATGGCCAATAGATATATAAAAAATGTTCAATCATCAAGGAAAGGAAAATTAAAATGAGAAAGCACCTCACACCTGTCAGAATGGCTATCATCAATAAATTAACAAATGTCAAGTGCTAAGTTAACCTCATATATTGTTGGTGGAAATTTAAATTGCTGCCACAACTATGAAAAACAGTATCAAGATTTGTTAAAAGATTAAAAATAAAGTTACCATATAATCCATCAATTCCACTTCTGGGTATTTTTCCAAATATTAATACAAAAACATTAATTTGAAAAGATATATGCACCCTATGTCATTGCACCATTATTTCTAATTGCAAAGATATGGAAGCAAACTCAATATTCAGCAATCGATGAATGGATAAAGAAGATGTGGAAATATGTATATAATATTATTCAGCAATACAAAGGATACTATCTTGCCATTTGAGATAACATGAATGAACATAGAGGGTATTATGCCAAGTGAAATAAGTCATAAAGAGAAATACAAATATGTGTAATCTCACTTAGAGGTAAAATGTAAAAGAACTAAAATAAAGAAAAAATAAATGAAGAAATAAAACAAGACAGAAACACATCCAGATATATAAACAACAAGCTGATGATTGACACAGGAGAGAGGTTGGCAGATGATATAAAAATTAATTAATTTATTTATTAATTAATCTTGCAAAAAGAAGTCTTGACCTTGAAACAAAAGTTTTCAATTTTCATCTTTAAATTTTCTCTTAAGTTACATATATTGTGAAAGGAGTACTTATACTTACCAATTTTGCAAATCTATGTTTATCTTGGCTAATGGAAACATAATAATTTAAAAATGCTACTTATTAATAAAGGTTTCCTAAGTCCATCAGACATTGTTAATAAATCACAAGATGGTCTAGGAAAACTAAGTTATATCATTGAGAAATTGGAAGAGTAGGGCAAGAAGACAAATTTAGATGCATGTTTTCAAAGCAGAATCATAATGAAATAATCAACACTTGATGTTTGATTTGGGTCATAGACCAGGTAATCTCAAAGACATAGATGTTTTTTCTTGATTTTCTTATGCTTTAGTAATGGTGTCCTATTTAGGAAATCACAGACATGTTCACAAGAACAAAATAAAAAATGAAAAGCCTTTGGGTAAAAATAAAACTCTGTATCTAATTCAGGATACAGGTTAAAAAACCCATTATTGTATCCTAAGGGAGAGAAAAATGTGTTGAAACAAGTTGGTTTAGAAAGTAGTCTCTATCTTGGAAAGAAAAAAAAAATCTGACTACAGAAATGTGAATTTTATAATCTTTGGTCTGCTGTCATCATAAGCTGTTTATTAATAATTCACTTTGTGAAAACTCTCTACCAGGTTTGCTGTATATGTTTTTGACATACACTCTTTTATACTTATACTAGGGGCCTGGTGCACAAATTGGTGCACTGGTGGGGTCCAGCTGGCCCGCCCAGATGGGGGCCATCAGGAGCAGGCTGGCTGGAGCAAGGTGCCGTGGGCAGGGCCAGCCAGGGAGAGGGGCCACAGGTGTTCTGGTTGTTTCATCATTCACTCAATTTGCATATTACCCTTTTATATAGGACAGTGATGACAAACCTATGATATGCATGTCAGAGGTGACACACAAACTCATTTCTTTGGTTGATTTTTCTTTGTTAAATGGCATTTAAATATATAAAATAAATATCAAAAATATAAATCTTTGTTTTACTATGGTTGCAAATATCAAAAAATTTCTATATGTGACATGGCACCAGAGTTAAGTTAGGGTTTTTCAAAATGCTGACACGCCGAGCTCAGAAAGTTCGCCATTACTGATATAGGATAACTAGATAAGTAGACAAATAGTCATAAGTTTATAAATTTTAAATATTAGAAATAAAACAAGATTTAGATTTCCAAATTATCATTTTTAAAACTAAAAAAAAAAAAATTAAAGGGCCTTTAGTTAAAGTTTAAAGTTTTAGTCATATTCATTAATAAATGATCAATAAACATGCCAGTTATTTTTTGACATAGACTAAATACTGTGTTCTATATTAAATGTTTTAAAAACGTCCATATATTAATTAATTTTAATTATATTTATACTAGAGGCCTGATGCATGAAATTCATGCAAGAGTAGGCCTTCCTTGCCCTGGCTGCTGGCATCGGCTTCCCTCTGGCACCTGGGACCCAAGCTTCCCTTGTAGCCCCGGCTTTGTCGAGAAGGTCATCAGGAAGGACGTCCAGTCTAATTAGCATATTATGCTTTTATTATTATAGACTAGAGTCCCGGTGCATGAAATTTGTGCACTCAGGGGGGTGTCCCTCAGTCCAGATTGTGAGAGGGTGCAGGCCAGGCTGAGAAATCCCACTGGTGCACGATCAGGGCCAGGGAGGGACATGGAATGTTGGTCAGCCAGGGGGGACTGCGGGAGGATTCCAGGGTATGTCTGGCCTATCTCATTCAGTCTCAATTGGCCAGAACCCCAGCAGGAAGCTAACCTACCAGTCAGAGCGCCTGCCCCCTGGTGGTCAGTGCACGTCATAACAACTGGCCTATCAGTCAACTGTCTGCCCCCTGGTGGTCAGTGCATGTCATAATGAGCGGTTAAATGGCCTTAGCATATCATTAGCATATTACCCTTTGATTGGTTGAATGGATTACTGGACATTTAGCATATTTGGGTTTTATTATATAGGACAGGGGTCCTCAAGCTATGGCCCGTGGGCCACATGCAAATACAAATATTGTATTTGTTCCCGTTTTGTTTTTTTACTTCAAAATAAGATATGTGCAGTGTGCATAGGAATTTGTTCATAGTTGTTTTTTAAACTATAGTCTGGCCCTCCAACGGTCTGAGGAACAGTGAACTGGCCCCCTGTTTAAAAAGTTTGAGGACCCCTGATATAGGATGTCTGAGCACAACTCAATTGCTTAAAGCAAAATAATTGTGTATTTTTTGTCACCTTTCGTCTATTAGCATTTAAACTGATGATCTCACCAGAATGGATTGTGATGTTCATGTAAAAATCATGCAGATATTTAGATAATTTTTATAAGTTTATTTGAGCCATGCTGACATATGCCAGTTTTCAAGTTCTGAAATGCTCAGGAGAATAGCAGTTATGCAGGTGTGTGTGGACTTTTTTATGCATTTGAAATTAAAGACAGAAGGTAAGAAAAATTACATGGAGTTGGTAGAAATCAAGGAGGAGATTCAATTATAAATGTATTAAGAAGATTATGTGCTGTCTTGATGGTCTTTATTTCAAAGTGTTACTGGACAGGGAATGGCTCAGAGCAGGTCTGCCTCAGGCCTATGTGTAGTGTGTGGGTTCTTGATTCCATGTAGGAAAGAATTCACAACATGAGACCAGGTTATTTTGAGAGCACATTTATTAAAGCTGGGGTCAGTGAAACAAAGAAAGGACTTGGGTAGAAGAAGCAATAGAAGAGAGCCTAGGACGTGCTCTGCTTTGGCTCCCTAGAAACATTATAGGAAAGAAGTGAGCCAAGGTGGGGCAGCTGTTAGCTCACAGGGAAAAAGGGGGCTTGGAGGCTGGGCCAGCCCTGGGTGAGCTGCCACTGCCTGCTGCTCCTCTGGTTGTAAATCTCAAGCTGGTCATTAGAATTTAGGGGCAAATAAAAAGTTCATGCTCAAGACAGGGTGTGATTGCTTTCTAGAGTTAGACTATACTGCTATCCTTTGTTTTTGGAGTTTTATCTCTTCTGTGGGTGAGAATCTTAGGGGATACTTTCCAGGTGCATTATTAATATGCTGATGCATCAAAATGAGTGGAGTTTGGAATTATTCTTTGGTGTGCTTTACTGTTTTACTTTTATCTTGGCTCTAATGGGGTTTTATTTGTTCCCCTGACTGCATCTGCTCTTGGGTCTGGCTGGCACAAATGGCATTTACTGGGTCTCTGTCCTCTATCTCCCAGGCCAGGGGATTAAGCTCTGTGTTCTCTGGTTAGGGAGGAAGGTATAAAACAATTGCTCTCAAGTCTTCTTGGTGAGGGAAGAGAAGGTCTTGTGATTCACTAGCTGGCTGCAAGCTGTTCAAATTGTTTGGACTTGTTTAATTTGCTTGTCTCAGTTTTCCCATTCCACTTGCCCAGGAATTTTCCAAGCTTCTTACTACCTTGCCTCAAAAGGTGTGTCAACGTAGATGTCCAGAAACAATAAACGGGGCTTGATTACAGCAAATATAAATCTTTTACTAAAAAGTGATATGCCTGGGACATGACTAACCACTATGACCTGCCCAGTTAGGGAGATATGATCAGATCACCCTGTAAGATAACTTTCCATAGAACGTCCCTTCTTTGTCTACAACAGTGATTTCCAATGTGGAGCACACATCCCACAGGGGGGTAATTTGATTAATTTGATTTTTAACGGGGGCAATTCAAGATTTTATGCATGTCTTATGGTTCTAGGAGCCTCATATACAGTATATAAATATATATTGCAACATATTTATGCATTTTAGTTCTGTATTATAAGTTTTGAAACTTTATTTGCTATTTTTATATCACTTCATATTATTATTGTTTCTTTAACAATTTCTTAGTGATTTTGTCCTCAGTACTTCAACTGTCCTTTCATTCTTTTATTTCTCTTTCATGGATGCCATGTTCTTTGGAAGCTTGTTCAGACCAAGTTAATGGCCTTTTAGGCTTCCTCCATGTGAATAGGAGTTCACTTTTTGAATAATAAGAATTGTGTGTCACGGGGCGGGGGGTATCAGGATTTTAGAGATGCGTAGGTGGGGCATGGCCAACAGAAAGGTTTGGGAATCTGGTCTACAGTGATATCAACTAACTGCAACAAACCACCTGCACGTTTCTTTTATGTGGACTCACTGACAACACACAATGAATGGGAGGCCTAATCTGATTTTATGAAGATTCTGAATTTTTTTAGTACAAAATCTCTAAGATATTCTATTTGTTCCTACATTTCTACAACTACAATAACTACACACTTTCAAATTCAAGTTTCTTTGTGCCTTTCAGAAAGTCACAGAAATATTCAACACAGTCAACTACATTCTGGTTCTTAAAACATGTTTTGATTTTTTTGTTTGTTTTTAGTTGCAGAAAATCAAACTTTCTCCTAATTCTTCTACTGAAGGAATCAAAATTCTGCCACCCTGAAGATGCTTTTTGGGACATTGATTTTAAGCTGTTTATTAATAAAGGACCTTTGATCCTCCCCCTTATTCTTTCCAAGAGATACAGACAGAGAAACCTGCTTTAGAACAGAGTTCCCATGCTGCCTTAGCCTAATTAGAATTAAGTGTGGTAAAACAGGTGTATTTCCGGCAGGTGCCTGTTACCTAGATAGCACCTGTGCCCCACTGCTTCTGAGTCACCTGCAAGGGATTTCCTGCCATGCATGCTTCATTATTCCTCAACTACCCATAAATTGCCCATTCTCACTTCTGAAATATAAGACCCCATTCTCCTCCCCTTTTTCTTTTGTCCCAAAATGTCTTATTTACCTAATGTTGCCTATTGTCTTTGAAATTTTCATGGATTTATCATGTCTATGTGAATTCCCCATGTGCATGTGTTAAACTTTGATTTTCTCCTATTAATCAGTCTCTGTTAATTCAGTTATTAACCCAGTCTAAAAGAACTTAAAAGGTGGGAGTAAAAATATTAATTTTTTTAGCCCCCATAACTTATATGTTGGTGAATATTCAAATTTTGTCTTTCATGACAAGTGCACACACATATTGTTTATTTTTGTGGGACAAATGCATATGTATTTCTGTTATCTACATACTTACAACAGAAAATGAAAAAGTATTTTGCATATATTTACTTTAGTAAGCACCATCAAAGGATTTTCCAGAGCGGTAATACAAATTTTCACTCTCAATTTTATAGAAGAATTTCATTATCTTCAAATATTTACCAAAATTTACTAATGTTAGTCTACTTAGTTTTAGCTTTTCTGGAACATGCAAAATGGTTTCACATTTTATTTCCTTTTTATATCTCTGATAACAAATGAAAATGAGCACCTTCTCATATGTTTTTTGGCATCATAGGTCTTTGTTGAAACCTATATAAAATAATTCATTATTTTTCTATTGTCTGATTTCTTTGTATATATTTCCAAATGTACAGAGAAACAGATTTTGAAGTAAAAGTCATATTAACTTTATTTCCTGCTTAACATTTTGGATCAGTCTACCAGTGCTGCAGTTGTCAGTGGAAATGAGGCCCTTTCATGAAGTCGCAAGGAAAGCA
Organism: Myotis lucifugus; assembly: GCF_000147115.1. Taxonomy (NCBI): domain Eukaryota; kingdom Metazoa; phylum Chordata; class Mammalia; order Chiroptera; family Vespertilionidae; genus Myotis; species Myotis lucifugus. The sequence goes on from NW_005871484.1 coordinate 141,257, forward strand.
TTTCAGGCAACCACATGTGGGAATATAAGGTTTAGTGGTAAAAGCAAAATTAAAGCACTGTTCCTGGATTCCCAGTGTCTCATCTTGATCTGTCTTAGTGAAGAAAATTCCAACAGATCTCCATTAAGCCCAGGACAAAGGCCAGTGCCCATCAGTTCAGTGCCATTCCTTCAATTCATTCAGTCCCTGTCCCCATCCAGCTAGCTCAGTCTGTTTCTGGCTGTGTCCTGGCAGGTGCTGTGTTGCTGTATCTAGGCTTATGCTTAAAGCCCAGGCCCCAGGCAGCTGCTAGGGCTTCATGGCTGCCATGGAGAGAGAACGTGGAAGTGAACCAACAGGATGGGTGCATGTTACCGAGAAAGACAGAGATAGAGAAAGTTCTTTGTTAAGCTTGGGTTATATCATCTCAGGCTTGGGAAGGACCAAACAATGTTTCAAAATAAACAATCAATTCCGCAATCCTTCCCAGGCTGTCACTGTTTTCTCCCCCTAATCAATTCATTTGCAGGATCTTCTGGGATTCTGTTTCCCATAACCAATCAGATTCTTTTCCCAGGCTAGGCTCTGTCTCCTTTGGTGGCCATTATAGTTTCTACTGCATGTTCCTCAAAGTAGAAGTAACTTTCCTTGCATCATTTTGATTTCTACTGGGCATGCTCCCAGCAGAGAAAGTTCCCTTTTATTGTTTATTCACTTGGTGAGGTGATGCTGTGATCCTCTGGGGTGCCTATGAACGCTGTGACTTCCGAGTGAAGCCGGCTTATGCTTCCTAGTTGATTGTTTCATAATGCCATTCCCTTTGCTCCCTCCCTTTATTAATATCTGGCTACCTAGGCTAACATATTTCCCCCTTGAAGAGCTTTGGGTCTTGCAATCTTACAAGGGTAAATGGATGAGGATCTTCTCCTTTGTAGCCTTTTCTTGTTGTGAAGGAACATAGTCCTGTCTATCCCTGGGCCCAGAGATTCTTCCTATTTGCCAAAGGAAAAGGGAGTAAAAGGGAAGGGGGACCTTCACCAGGCAAGAGGGGTTTCTCAAAGCCCAGCTCCGCCTGGTGCTGTCTCTGGGAGGTGGCATACCCGATGCTGAGAGGATGGCACTGTCTAGAGGAGGGCACTGCTAACCAAGCTGGCATTCTTGTATTCTAGAGGTGACAAGTTGGACAAGAAAGTTAAAAAGGTATAGTCCAAAAATATTGAGAATTATAACAACTAAAGGTCTAGTGAGAAGTAAAAAACCAAGTGATAGAGCAAGCGACACATTTTGCAGTGTCCCACATTAAAGTGGAGGAGGGAGTGTGTGACCCCTTTGTTTACTATACTTAGTCCGCATTAAGAGGAATGTTCTAAAATTTCCCTCCTGAAGAAGGCCTCTGAAGTAGACCAGTTGGGCAGAGAAGGGAAAACAGCTTTAAGCAAAGCCGATAGACCACTTTATTTAGCACCAACTTAACCATCGAATCCCGAGAGCGAGCCAATCCAGTCAGACCACTGAGTTTCATTTTAGGAGTAGGTGATGCAGATGGTCTTCTAAAGTGAAGGCTACACTGTGTAAATAGTTAGGTAAATAAGGTCAGAGGCCTTCACCCTCTGAAAACAGAAGGAAACACACACACACACAGGTTAATGAACACACCAAGTCATCAACCAGTTTCTGAGTCTGTAGGACCTGTCAGTTGAGAAGACTTCCAGGTATTACAAAGCAAAACTCACTGATTTAGAAAGAAAGAGTTGAAATAAGTTAAGGTTTTTCTCTCTTGATAAAATTTCCCTTCAAGAAATTTGCATTTTTAAAAATGGTCCAGATAAGAATTCTTGGAGACCAAGTATTTGCATTTCAAAGGTATAAACTTAGTTTTCATAAGCCCAATTATCTATAACCCTTTTCCTTGAGGGACCCAGAGATAGATTTCTGCCAGGTAGCGAGGATGCATCAAAAAGGGGTCTCTAGAAGCCTGTGGATAAGGCGGTGTTTCCTACTGTCTTTGGGGAGAGACTATTTTCTTCTTTGAAAAGAGGAAAAAATTGGGTAGCTGAGGGAGGCCTGAGCATCCTCAGTGTTCGCCAGCCCTGAGTCACACAACTAAAACCCAGGCTGGCATGTGACCCCTTCTTTACTGGCTACTGCATCCCAAAGCCCATTCCTGCCCATGCTGACCACGGTGTCCACCCCACAGCCCACACCTCACCCTTCCCTTGGCTGGAGTGGAGACCTTCCTGATAATGATTACAGTATAAGGATGTCCAGGTGTGGCGCCTTACCAACAGTCAGTGGTGACCAAGTACTGCTCGTTGGGTTTAACTTCACACAGGTGATTTTGATGGCCTTTGGCCTTACTAGCCTTGCCAAAGGCTCCCACGCTCACGTCTGTATGTACAAGTGTCTAGTACCTCCGCTGCCTCAGATGGAAAACTTGTCCAATGACTGTAGCCTTTAGTAGTTGGGCAAATATCAGTTTCCCCTGCCTTTTAATTTCCAACAGCCCTGATCCTTCACGAGGACCAGTAATATTAGGGCGGCCTCCCTTACTGTGAGAGAGAGCATCTTTGTTAAGCCGTCCTGCAGATTGGATGTGCCAGCCAGGCAGAGATAGCACCTGTGCAGGCAAATTCTCCAGCCTTCTCCAGGAAGATCAGGCATTGCGAATACCCCTGAGTATGAGGGTTGAAGAGTTGTGGGAGAGATTAACAACAATTCATTCAGTGCCCAGATGAGTTTCCTCTTGCAGAGGTTTTCCTAAAATTACGACTTCCCAGTTGGCTTAATATAAAGCTCCCATGCATACTGCATAGGTGGGGGAACTTGGCACCCTGTGTCTGCAGCAGGAAGCAGGAGCACAGTGGCAGACCACACCAGTGAGGCGAGATTTCCAGGAATGGCTCCCCGGTACATTTTCCAGAGCGTAAATGTGAAACCATTTTGCATGTTCCAGAAAAGCTAAAACTAAGTAGACTAACATTAGTGATGGCTCCCCTGGCCTGCCACTAGGCATGAGATTTCCAGGAACGGCTCCCCAGAATGGCCTTAGCGTTTCTCCAGTGAGGCAGGATGTAGGTGGAGAGGAGGTAAAGCATGTATGCTCATGTGGACCCAGCTCAGCTGGGTTTGCAGCAGCTGAGGGTGTCCCTGGGCTGCTCACCTAGGCACTGGCAGCTGAGCTGGGGAAGGGGGAGCTGGGCATGCTTGGGGTCTTGTGCTCCAGGAGTGGAACTCACAGCATCAGCAGGTGCTTGTGCACTTCCCACATTCTGCTTCCCCTGGCGCCCATCAGCACATCGCCCCACAGGGACCCACAGGACTGATTTGTGCATAGGACTGAGTGAGGGAGAATGCCAAGCCCATGTGTCTGTGGCAGCGCTGAGCATAAAGGACCCCTCAAGTGGGCGGATGGAAACTGGGCTGCCACTGAGCGCTGGGCCACTGGGATACCAGTTCTTACCGCAATCCATAGCTCTTTCCATCCCTTCGTGGTTGCCAGATGCTGCCAGTAGAAATGAGACCCTTTCATGAATCCCAAGGAAATCATTCCAGGGAGTCATGTATGGGAGGATAAGCTTTAGGCGTGCAAGCAAAATTAAAGGATTGTCCTCGGGTTCCCAGTTCACATCTGATCCATCCTGGAAAAGTCCAACTGTTCTTCATTAAGCCCATGACGAAGGCCAGAGTCCCTAAATCCTGCACCATTGGTTCAGTCCAGTTCAGTGCCTGCACTCATCTGGCTAGCTCAGTCTGTTCCCAGGCTCAGACTTGGAGCCTTGGCCCAAGGCAGCTGCTAAGGCTATCTGGCTACTCTAGAGAAATAACTTGAAAACAAATGTGGGAGCACAGAGAAAAGAGAGAGATAGATGAGAGACAGTTTTTAGTTAAGCTTGGGTTATATTACCTCAGGCTTGGGAAGGACCAGGCACTGTTTCAAAATAACCAATTTCCCAATCTATGCTGTTTCACTCTGAATATTAGTATTCTGCCATAATTGCTAGCTAACTTCTCTCTTTTTTGCTCTCCAATCAGCTGTCCAAACAATCATTTGATATGTTATTTTAAGGTATTATAATTTTAGGTATTAAGTATACATATGAATTTTTATATAATACTAGAGGCCCAGTGCACGAGATTCATGCACTGGAGTGTGTGTTGAGGGGAGGGTCCCTCAGCCCAGCCTGCTTCCTCTCACAGTCCTCTGGGAGCCCTTGGGGGATGTCCAAACGAAGGCATAGGGCCACTCCCCATAGGATGTCCTTCGGACATCCTTAGCGCCATGGAGGGAGAAGCCTGTGCTCGCCAGCTGTGAGCCCAACTTCTGGCTCAGCGGCACTCCCCCTGTGGGAGAGCACTGGTCACCAGGGGGCAGCTAAGGCAAGCATGTCAAACTCGAGGCCTGTGGGCCGCATGCCTCATTTGCCTCTGAGTTTGACAGTCTTGGGCTAAGGGAATCATCCTAAGATCTTCCTAAAACAGTTTTCTGTCTGAATCTCTTGGGCCAGAAAGGGAGATTCTGAGTTTTTTTGTTTCTTCAGAAAGACCTTAAAACTAATAACCCCAAAAGCAGCTTTAGATAGACAGATTTTGGGGTCCGTCAGCTCTAATAAGCTTACTCTGGGAAGAGGGAAAGAGCAATCCTGGTGAAGTCAACCTAGAGCCTTTTCCCTTACAAAGCTGTTACTCCAGAGGAAAGCTTTTCCAAAATCATGCCACAGAGCAATTAGGGAAGGCATCACTCTCATTCTCACCCTTGTCTTAGAAAGGTGGGAGAAATTGCACAGGAAACAGCAACACGTAGAAGTAAGCTGGGTCCCAGAGGGGTGAGTGTCAGTGGGGTCTGTCTCAGTGGGTCTCCAGCCTTGAGTCAAGAAGATTCTTGATTTCAAGGAAGAAAAATTCAAGGTCGAGCCTTGGAGTGATGTGGAAAATTAGGTTTTACTGTGCAGAAAGGACAAGCAAGAAAAGCCACTTCACAGAATAGTGGTCTTTTCTCAAAAGAGCTGGAAGAGAGACTCTAATTGTCTCTAGAGGTTGAGCTTATATCTGTTTGTAGTGTCCGTGAAAACATTTGCCAGTATGGGGAAATTGAGAGTGAAAAAACAATGTTGGGTTTAACTTTAACCTTTACAAAGGAGAGTTTGTGGTCTGTTTTTCTTTTATGGTAGGAGTAACATTTGTGGTATTGCCAAGCTCTTGATTGTAATCTTATCTCATGACTGATTAGTCAAGTTTCTTATCTCTTGACTAATAGCAGTCTAGTCTAACATAGCTTCATTTCATTCTATCTGTTTGGATTTCATGCCTCTCTCCTATATTAAGAGGTGAAAGACACTGGCCCACACACAAAAAGAATTGAATTAAAAGGCTAGGAAGCACTTTCCTTAGCCTGTTATTTCTCTCCACATTGATAGACAGTTAGAAAGACATGAGCAGAGTAGGATGATAGGCCAGGTATGAAAGGTCTCCCAAGTGGAATCCCTGAGTGTCCAGCAAGAGACAATTGCAGGCTTGGACCTCTAGGGTGAACTTTCCTCCCCTCGAATATTGCTGATCATGCAGTTTAGACTTCTTAAACTTTTTAAAAAAAATATGTTTTTGTTGATTTGAAAGAGAGAAGAAAAGAGAAGGAGAGAGAGAGAGAGAGAGAGAGAGAGAGAGAGAGAGAGAGAGAGATTAATTGGCTGCCTGCTGCATGCCCCCTACTGGGGATTTAGCCCACAACCTGGAGCTAAATCCTTTTGGTGCAAGGGATAATGCTCAACCAACTGAGCCACACCATCCAGGAAGATCCCTGACCTTTCATATTGCTGGCCTCATAGTTTGGACCCTCCCCTGGCATGCCACTAGGCATGTGGCAGACCCCTTTAGAGGAGGAACAAGGGGGCTGAAGAATAGCCTCATGTGACTCCCTCACACAACCTCTCCCTTAAGCATAAGCCCTCAAAGAATAAGGTTCTCACCCACATCAAGTAATCTTAGGGACAAAGCCTCCGTTCTGCTGACCTGAGAGTCAGAGTTTTGGTCAAACTACAGATAACATCTTGGCCTCAGTTGTGTTTCAGCATGATGTATCCCGGCCCAGTAAAGCATTAAGACCAGGCAGTGATGCCAGGGCTTAAATCAGGACAATCTGCAATGACTAATGACCCCCAGCCCTGGTGCCAACCAGTCAGTTTTAGACCACAAACCTGAAAGGATACACCTGGAAAGCTAATAAATATTCTATTAAGATCCTCCCTTGAGATTTCCCCTAATATCACTGACTTTGGGAAACAGATAAAACCCCTTTAAACAAAGGACTCACTCTTTTTCTCTCTGGAGCACACTGGTGCCTTTCTTCTTTTTCCCCCTGGTATGTTCTTTCTGCCATTCTTTTTCTTAAGCTCCAAGGTCCCTTCTTTTGTCTATAACTTGTTTCCTGAGCCCACGAAGCCTAGGTGGCTCACCTCTTCCACAGATCGCTTCTTTTATCCTGTGACTTTCTAAATAACTCTTTGCTTGTATTTGAATATTGCCTCTGAATTCTTTCTGAGCCAGAACTCTAGTCCTGAGGTTGCTGAACCGAGGTCCAGTAACAACCTGAAGCCATTTCACCACTAACAACAACAGTGGATTGAAGCTGAAAGAATTGCAAGGGCTAGGCCATTACTGAGCAGTACAGAGAGAAACCCAAAATCAAGAGGGGAAGCAGAGACAAGGACTTAGAAGAATTTAAAGCCTCTGGGAGAAACAATGATAGAAATCATAACACTATAAAAAATAATCAGAGAATCCATTTTAAAATTAATTTGAAGCTGCCATCCTGGAGATACCTTTTGCCTGGGCCTATACCAACATTTAAAACAAAAAACTGTTTGCAAAGATAACAAGAAAACAAATATTATGAGTATAAGACTGATGGCTACTAGACTGAAAAAACCGATAAACAAAACAAAATAAAAAACATTGTTTGGGATCAGGGTCACTATGTTGGCTCATCTGCACCAATAGAAACGCCTCCTTCTGTTGATGTAATTGTCCACCTTTGCCTTTCTGGTAAACACCCCTTGCCTTCTTCTCCTAATTAGAATACAATTTGGGTTCTGCCTGAAAATATGTTTTCCTGAGTAGCTATTATTAATTTATAAATCTCAAATAAATGCTTGTTGCCTCTACATTTGGCCTCTTATTTTTAGTTTATTATGTCTGATGTAAGGAGTGGGATCTAAAGTGGTCTCACCTTCATGAACTTGCACCACCTGGAACTAGGAACAGTACCTACAGAGCCTCTTTGGTGCTCACAATTTCCATGGACCGTTGTATCATTGACTATGTAGTCCTCTGAGGGTTTGGACCTCCCTCCTCTTTTCTTCTTCCTTCTGTTGCTATTGTTGTTGAGGTAAAATGTTGAGGAGTTAGATGGGATGGGGCAGTTTAGGGTAAGGACCATGGGGAGGGAAGATGGTGGATAAGGAGGAAATACACCAGATGGTCAGGATGTGATCAAGATAGATGGAATGTACCTGTCAATGATAGAGCTGCCCTTCCCCCTGAACCCAACAGTGGGAACTAAGAGCGGGGGATGAGGGCAAAAGGAGATTGTTCTTAAATATACACAGGACATACTTATTGTGGAGAATGCATATTAGAAGAATCAAACTAAAAAAAGTTATAAGAGAAGCACTATTGAGCACTACTTGTGTCATTCACTGCTGTAAACAATGGAATAAACTAGAACTGAAGGTAACAGGGCATGAAACTTTTGCTAGGGGATGGAATGTTATACAATGAAAAGGAATGTGGCAGAAACAGATAACAGCCCATCCATTTCAAACACACTCATGAGAACATTATCAACAGTAGAATATAATTTGAATTTAAGTTTCACAATTATTTAGGTATCTAGGTCTACAAAAGCTGAAGGTCTTTCCATATAATAAGTCATTTTCAAGATACTTGTTCTTTTTAAAAATTCTTAACTTCTTTAGTACTTTCCATAATGTGATAGCTAAAGGCAATGAATATAAGATCTTCTTAACATTAGTTCAATTTTGCCTGGATTAACTAATGATTTAAAATGTGCATAAACACTTTTTTTCAAAAATTGCTGGAACAGATTTCTTGCTGCCTATAAAGAACACATTGTTGCCTTGTGAGAAGAAATGTACAATAAAAATCCATTTCCTCTTCATGGCAAAAAAGTCAAACAACTAAATTAATAAATAATTAACCTGCCTAATTGGAAAATAGATCTTTTTATATTATCAGATATATAGTCTGGGATCTTCAATGAGTGAAGAGGAAGTAAAGAGAATGCCTTTTCCAGTTTTGAAAATATTAATCCAAATTGACCAAAGAACAATTAAACTTAATTCATGCAACGTGTTTTTATTTATTTTATTTATTTATTTTAAGAGGGAGTACAAGGAAAGGTTAGGCATGAATATAACAGCCATTTGTTCAAATCAATGTTTGCATGAGCCACTCAAAAATTTTGCAGATGAGTCTTTTCTAAGACCAACCATTTACTTGCTATAGAAATGAATGCCTAAAAGCCAAACTTAAAACAAAACAAAACACGAAAGAACAATCACACAAAAATCACACCACAAACAGCTTCCTCATGACTAAAGTTAAGTGTCTATTTTAAAGCTCTTGTCTTTTAGTTCCATTCTTATGGGTCTGCAGGGTTTATGTCCCCCCTCTGCAGTTTTACTAACTTTTCAATATTGTTGAAAAGAGATTTATTTACCCGATCCTGTGAACTTTTGCTGCTCCATTGCTCCTCTATTGTGTGTCCCAAATTGATCCTTCACATTTTAACATGGAAGCCACAGACAAATGCACACTCTCAATCATAAGCTCTGATAAGAGAACAGAATCCAATAACTGGCTTCGTAGATGTTTCTGTTCAGCTCAGCATGAGAGTAAAAATAATTTTCCTGGAAAGAATCTGTTTGGACCATTAATTTTAAAAAATAATAGTTCTTTCTGTGGACCAATATTTAAAAGACATCCACACTAACTGAGCAGAAATGACTTACAAATAAATTGTGTCACATAACTGAAGTACATGATTGGAAAATTTGGGGCATGAACAACAATTTGAACTAGAACACTAATCGGTAACTTTTATTCTATTGATTTATTTATTACAGAGGCTGGCAAACTGTCACTCATGAGCCAAAACTGGGCATCGCTCTTTTCATAAATATAATTTCATTGGAACATGTCCACACTCATTTATTTACATGTTGTGTATGGTTTCCTTTGCACTACAATAGTAGAGCTGAGTGGCTGTCACAGAGATCATATGACGGACAAAGCTTAAAGTATTTACCATCTGGCTTTTGATAGAAAAATATTGCCAATCTCAGAAATGGTGTTACAGCCTGACAGAGATCACATATGAGAGGCATGAGTAAGAGTCATAAAGGCACCGTAGAGCCCACAGATGTATTTTGTTTGACTGAATGATTTTGTTGTCACAAATTTATTTTTATTTTCTTATGACTAATGTGTGTGTGTGTGTGTGTGTGTGTGTGTGTGTGTGTGTGTGTTGTATAGGGCTTTCATGTTTCATCTCCCCACCATCCCTAACTCCTCCCTTGTCTTATACACACTTACTTCTCTCATTTTTTTTTTTACTTTAGTTATTCACTTTAACAACTGGATTTTTTTTGGTTTGGGACATGTCTGGCTTTTTCCCCCCAATGACCCTCTCCTCCCTGCATCTGCCCTCCCAAGACTTTGCCACACTATTGTCTATGTCCATGGGATATACATATATGCACATAGGTCCCCCAGTTCATCTCTTCCTACCCGCCCCTCACCCATGCATTCCCTCTGAGATTACACTGTTCGTTCCATGCTTCTGTGTCTATGGATCTATTGTGTTCATCAGTTTATTTTTATTCATTAGATTCACATATTAGTGAGATCAAGTGATACTTATTCTTCTCTGACTGCCTTATTTTGCTTAGTATAATATTCTCCAGGTCCATTCATGCTGTTGCAAATGGTAAAAGATCCTTTTTTTTTTAACACTGCATAGTAAAGGTACTTTATCCACTTATCCACTGACTAGAGCAGTGATGGCGAAACTTTTGAGCTCGGCGTGTCAGCATTTTGAAAAACCCTAATTTAACTCTGGTGCCGTGTCACATATAGAAATTTTTTGATATTTGCAACCATAGTAAAACAAAGACTTATATTTTTGATATTTATTTTATATATTTAAATGCCATTTAACAAAGAAAAATCAACCAAAAAAATGAGTTTGCGTGTCACCTCTGACACGCATGTCATAGGTTCGCCATCACTGGTCACTAGAGGCCTGCAGGATCGGGCTGAAACCAGCTCTCCAACATCCCCCGAGAGGTCCTGGATCATGAGAGGGCACAGGCTACCAGCCGTGGGCAAACTATGGCCCGCGGGCCGGATCCGGCCCGTTTGAAATGAATAAAACTAAAAAAAAAAAAAAAGACCGTACCCTTTCATGTAATGATGTTTACTTTGAATTTATATTAGTTCACACAAACACTCCATCCATGCTTTTGTTCCCGCCCTCCGGTCCAGTTTAAGAACCCATTGTGGCCCTCGAGTCAAAAAGTTTGCCCACCCCTGGCTAGGCCAAGGGACCCCACAGGTACACAATCGGGATGCAGGAGGTTGGCCATCCTTGGAGGGACTGCGGGAGGGCTCCAGGGTATGTCAGGCCCGTCTCACCCAGTCCCCATCAGCCGGACCCCAACAGCAAGCTGATTTATGGGTCAGAGCATCTGCTTTCTGGCGGTCAGTGCATGTCAGTGAGAGGTTGAATGGTCTTACCATATCCTTAGCATATTATACTTTGATTGGTTGAATGGATGACCTGACCACTGGGCACTTAGCATATTAGGCTTTTATTATATAAGATGGACACTTGGGCTGTTTTTAAATCTTAGTTATTGTAAATTGTGCTGCTATGAACATAGGGGTACATATATTATTTCTGATTGGTGTTTCTGGTTTCTTAGGGTATATTCTAGCAGTGAGATCACTGGGTCAAATGGGAGTTTCATTTTTAATTTTTTGAGGAAACGCCATACTGTTTTCCACAGTGGCTTCTCCAGTCTACATTTCCCCCAGCAGTGCACGAGTGTTGCCTTCTCTCCATGTCCTCTCTAACACTTGTCATTTGTTGATTTGTTAAAGTTAGCCATTCTGACAGGTGTGAGGTGACACTTGATTGCCATTTTAATTTGTATCTCTAGGATGAAAAGTGACTTTGAGCATTTTTTCGTATGTCACTTGGCTTTTTGTATGTTCACTTTGGAGAAGTGTCTATTTAGGTCCTTTGTCCATTTGTTAATTGGATTGTTGTCTTCCTTTTGTTAAGTTGCATGAGTTCCTTATATATATTTTGGGATTTAATGTCGTATCTGGTGCATCATTGGCAAATATGTTCTCCCATACAGGAGGCTCTCTATTTACTTTGTTGTGGTTTCTTTTGCTGTGTAGATGCTTTTTATTTTGATGTAGTCCCATTTGTTTATTTTCTGCTTAGTTTCCTTTGCCCTAGGACAGTGATGGTGAACCTTTTGTGCTCAGCGTGTCAGCATTTCGAAAAACCCTAACTTAACTCTGGTGCCGTGTCACATATAGAAATTTTTTGATATTTGCAACCATAGTAAAACAAAGACATATTTTTGATATTTATTTTATATATTTAAATGCCATTTAACAAAGAAAAATCAAACAAAAAAATGAGTTCGCGTGTCATAGGTTCACCATCACTGCCCTAGGAGATGTATCTGTAAACATATTGCTATGAGAGATGTCTGATATTTTGTTGTCTATGGTTTCTTCTAAGATTTTTATGGTTTCACAACTTACATTTAGGTCTTTTATCATCTTGAGTTTATTCTTGTGTATAGTGTAAGTTAGTGGTTTGGTTTCATTTTTTTTTTGCATGTACTTGTCCAGTTTTCCAAACACTATTCATTGAAGAGACTGTATTGACTCCATTATATGCTCTTGCCTCCTTTGTCAAATATTAATTGAGCATAGTGACTTGGGTCAATTTCTGCGGTCTCTTTTTTGTTCCATTGATCTATATGTGAATGATAAAGTAGAAGGGAGCAGGAGAAGTTGAATAAATCCTTCAGACAAGGTGCAGGACTGACATCTAAGAAAAGACAGAGACATAAAGAGGATTTCAAATGGCAGCAGACCTCTGCAAGTTCTGGCTAGGATGATGGTGGTGCCCTATGCAAAGATTGCAGGATGCACTGTCCTTCTTCAGGAAGAAATGCTCTGACTGGTGCTCCCACCATACTCACTCACTGACTGCATCAGCCTAGGGGAGGTGTCACCTCAGTGTGAGCCTCATCCCGGATGTAAAGGTGCAGCAGTGGGAGTCACCTCTCCTCTTCATGGCAGGTTCTCTTGGAGGGAGATCTAGTGAGAACAAAGAGAGTCATTTTCAGGCACTTCAGCTGTCACGTTTCATTCCAGTCCCTGACTAATCAGCACCATAGACAGACAGATGGATGAATAAATCAAACAGAAAAGCCTTCAAAGCCATCCCCTAATGATGTTTGTGTGTTTATGCTATCCTAAGACCCACCTTTGCTTTGAATTTTTGATGTTTACTGTAATTATTGGTAACTCTTGCACAAGTAATTGAGAAGGCAGCTGAAGTTGCACCTCTCACATAAATATGTATAGTGGAATGTCTTAGGAATGGCTGCCCCACCAGAGATTACATACATATATTTTCTTATTTATTAAAAGAGTTTCTGGAGGTAATTCAGGTAAGAAAAAGATCTTGGCTCCCTGATGTAAGACATCCTAAATAAAGAGCAGCTGCAGGTTAATTAGTCCATTCCCGTTTCCTCCCTGGTACTTCCCAGTAATATAGGGAGCCTGTTATATGAGATTTCTCCTGGAGTGTTCCACAGACACCTCAAATTTAACATTTCAAAAATTAAACTTTGATTTTGTTTACCCATTACCAAACATGTTCCTCCTCAGTCATCCCCATAATATTCAATGACATCGTTATCCATCCAGGTGGCTAAGCAGAATCCTATGATTTATTTGTGATTACAGGATTCACTCCTTCACAATATCTAGTCCAGTGTAATCCCAACATGTTTTTATTCCTCTCATCTCCCCATATTCACAACCACATGTGTCCATATTATTACCCTCACTTGCCTATTGCAATTGGCCCACAATAAATTTTCTGAATTAATCAATCACATGGCAAAGGTCAATTTATTTTTAAAAAATTAAAAAAATTTTCTCCCAAGTCCTTTAATTGGGACTTGGCCCAGATTTAAGGCTAGCTTTACTGATGGGCAGTTAGTCACCTTGCAACAGCCCAAATATCCTGCTTAAGAAATTATTGTTGTACCTTCTCCAAACCACTTCTTACCTTACAGCAGGGAGACCTATGGTGGTCACTTTGTTACTGAGATGCTTTAAGGAGAGTTAGTAAAACTATGGGCTTCAGGAGTTCAATGAGGTTGCTCTCTCCCACCTCAGACTCATGAAGTGACTGATCATGGAAGGAGCCTAAACTCAAGGAAACACATTGATTGGATCAGTCACTGAAAACAGTACTGGTGAGTAGGCAAGACGTTTCAGGAAGACTCACAGCTTTGGTCCTTTGGTCCCGTATTCCCAAGGCTGGTTTCTGTATTCCCAAGGCTAGCCACAAGAGCACCGCTTGCTTAGCCAGACTACTGAGTTTGATATAAGCAAGAGCCTTAGAAAGACTACAGTGGACTCTGGAACCTTCTGCTATAACTAAGTAAACCACATGCCTATGACTTCCCAGGACTGTCCCAGTTTATATCTAGGACATATTCTCAAGTTGTTTTTTAACAGTTTTGCCAAAAGTATATCAAAAGTAACCCAGATCAAATGATGAATTATATGGAAGCTCAAAAGATAGGTCATACATAGTGCGTGAGCATTTGAAATTGGAAGGATGTGCTCAAATGGTGCGGTAGCACAACCAAGTCTTTAAAAGAAAACCTTGGTTAGCATCATAGGAATATAATACTGGATTTGATAAATAGCCTCAAAATAAATTAAATATCATAAATTAATAACTTAACAAATATTGCAATTCTGTTCTTATAATCCAAAGAGCACGCTAGAAAATGGCTATTTTGCAGCATAACTAGATCTGAAGTAATCATAATATGAATACTTTGCATTTGTAAAATGAATCATATATAGTCATGTATTACTTAATGATGGGAATACTTTGGGAAAAACTCGTTATCAGGCAATTTTGATGTTGTCCAAACATCATAGAGCACATTTACACAAACCTAGGTGGTATCACCTATTACACATAAAGTTTACTTAAAAACCCCTAGGTAATATAGTCTATTGCCCCGAGACCACAAAGATGTACATCCCATTAATATACTGAATACATAGGCAACTGGGACACAATGGTAAGTATTTGTGTATCTAAAAGTAGAAAAGCTACAGTAAAAATAGAGTATAAATGATTTAGAAGTAATGCATGTGTGTAGGCACTTAGCATGAGTGAACTCACAACACTGGAAGTTGTTCTGTGAGTGATAGAGCGGTGGGTGGGAGAGTGTGGGTGGGAGAGCAGTGGTGAATGTGAACTCTTAGAACAGGTCTGTACACTACGGGAGACTTTATGCACACTGTTCCAGAATCCCTCCCCATTTACTTTCAAGAGGGTTGAGAAACACACCATCAAAGTTGTCTATGCTGCTTCATGAACAGAAGGTGGGCTTAATTCCTTGGAAATATCGGGAAGAAACTAGCCAGTTAAGGCATCATCACCACAATAGTGAGAGTAGGAAGTGAAAAGTAACCTGAGGATCAGCAGGAATAAGAAACCAAGATGAAGAGATAAGGAACATCGGGATTGTCGTGGCAGTGTGGTTTTGGCTATCACGTGTTGGAGCAGCGGTCAGATTAAGGAATTCTGTGATTTTTTTTAAGAGATGTTTAACATGGAGAGAGTAGAACTGAGGACTCAATATTTTTACTGTGGAAATTTGTTTTTGGTTCTATTGACCCCGGCACAAAGGGCTCTCTCTGGTAACAAATAAAACGTATTTGTTTTTGACATTATTACAATCTGAAAACATTTCCAAAGGACTGGGACAGACTGCTCCATGCTATCACGGAAGCTTTTTACTAAAGTGACAGTGTTACGGCAGCTCTGTGGACCTGTGTCCTTGTACAAGATCTTAGGTCCTCAACAAAGGGTTTACAGACATGTACTCTGAGCCCCATCAAGATAGACCTGGAAGGGCTGGAGTGCCCTCTGAATATACAGCACTGAGGGGATAGGCGCGTCTGTGCTGACAGGTCAGGGGCTGACTGATTGGGATGTAATCTGTGCACTCAGAATCGAGGTGCGGTAAGCGCGAGGGGGTCTATTGCCAAGCCCCATATGCTTCCATCAGATATTTTAAAAAATCCTCTGTACCACATGGTGTTCAATTTCTTACTGGAAATTCAGCACCCCTATAATCTGATATCATCATGTATGTGGTCTGTCATTGAGCAAAATGTCCTTATGCAGCAGGCGACTATATCAAAATGTCTTTGTATGCATTGGCTCATTTAAACATTATAATGATTGTTAGCTGGTAGAGTACTTCCCCCTTCCTAAATATATATTTTCATACACAGTTATGGGAATTTTATATTTTAATATGTTTATTTTCTATGAAGAGTGCCACAGAAACACTTAGAGCTATGTATTTTTCTAAACATTTGCCAAATGGAATTTGCTATGTGTGGAAAGCCATAATCTCTCACCTCTTCTGTTTGTGGGTTCTGGTTCATTGATTACTGTTTAGAGACAGATAAATGCAGTTGTAGATAAGATCAAGTCTCCAAGGTTAACAAATATTTGGAGGAGTAAATACTTGATGTTGGTACATTAGACATCTAATCTGATCAATTGAGACAACTGCTGCAGAAGAATTAATAGTATTATTTTGTACCTCATAGGATTTTTCTTCAAAGTTCAAAGCTCCAGGTAGCATGGCAATGTAGAATTTGAAAACTACATGCATGTACGTGCACACACACTCACACATACACACACACACACACACACGACTTTGCACTTCTGTGTGTGGTGACTTAGCTATGGGACTCCAATTAAATTACATATTTCAAAATTAGAAATTTGGAGATCTGCATCTAGTATCTGCCAGTAAATAAGATCAAACTAAAACTATAAGCCCTTCGAAAGCAATTCCAAGCCAGCCAGTCACAGCACTCAGTGACCAATAGGGGGCCTAGAGAACACAACAGAAAAGAAGCACTTACATGAATACGGAGCTTTGCTTTTTCAAAACCCTTTGAACCCATTATTTTATTTAACCCATAAAGTTCTCTTATGATAATTTGTAGGACTCTTGTCATTTCTATTTATTGAGAAATTTAAAGAGAATTTTATTACATCTTATCTATTATTTCCATGGTTTTCATAGTTGGTTAGATTTGTAATCTGCCCTGGGATTTAACGCGGGTAATCTGAAGCAGAGGTGCTCAAGTTATAAGCCCCATTCTCTGAGACCCGTCCTCACCTCAGCCTTGTTGCAACCAGTACAGACATCTTAGTAACATTTCAAAAACAGCTTTTTTATATTTTATGAATGTTATGAGGACATCATATGATTTACAAAACAACTTAAGACATGCTGGTTTAAAGATGGCAACCCTTTGGTTTGAAAGCAGACAGTTACAGTACCCGCATTAGAGGTCCTGAGCCTTCAGTTGACGGTCCTCATCTAGTATTTTTCCACTGTTCAAGAAGTGATAAAATTAAAGTTTCAAATGACCATACTGCTTATTATTCTAAAAAAGAACAGACTCCCTTGCTCTGCAGGTCCATCATCACCGTCCTGGCTGAGATTTCCAGCAGGTGGCTCAATCCCAAGGTGTCAGATGGAGCCCAGGGTCCTTTTTTCTTTCAGTACTTGAACTTGCAGGTGTTCAGGCCCGGCCTCTGTTAGGAGAGACCTTAAGCTCTCTTACACTATTAGCTCTGAGGCTGGTCCACTGGGAATTCGTCTTGGACAACAGAGGAGCCTCATTCCCTTCTGCAAGGTTCCCGATTAATGGATGCTTCATGTCCTCCTCCAACAGCTTCCAGAAAGAAAACCGGGTGCTGACTGAGCCCTGCACAGCACCCTGGCCCTCCCCGGGGCAGGCGCTTCATTGGTCCCCCATGCAGTCTCCATGTGCCTGGCCCTCTTTCCCCCCATCCACTGTGCGCCAGCCTGTACTAATGGAAAAATAAGTTTATCTTCAACTGTGCATCTAAATGTGGTCATTATTTAGACCATGCTTTTGAAACTTATATTGAGGTATGCCTCCTTTACTTTCAGATTCTACTAGGACCCCTTCTTCCTAATTTATTTATAGTATTTGGAATGGCAAAAAGAAAGTCATGAGAAAAGATTTTATGTGTGAGGTGGGATGAAGATTAATATATTAAAATATTCTTCAAAATATTTATTTTATTTATCTGTCTATATAATCTATTTATGAAAAAGGCTATCTTAATTTACTAGTGATATAGAAGTAAATAATTGTCTATTCAGGAATAAATATATGTCTGAACCAAACTGATAATTTTAATAATTCTCTCCATTAAAATATATATTATTAAGGTAGAAGATTCAGTAAAGTAGGTAAACGTTGAAATTATTGAGCCCATACACAATGAACTAAAGACAATATAATCTATCATGTTTTAATTCTGATGAAATCTCTGTAAATCTGGAAAACTGAATAGGCTTTAAGATTCAAAATGATGCCTGATGCCAGAGTGGGTGGGCAGATATTTGGGGGGCAATCTGTCAGTTTGGTGTTCTCTGACATCACCTGACCTACCTATTCTTAAAAGCTATTTCTCATAAAAAATGATATGGTGACTGTAATAGCAAAGCGGTAGCATTATTCTTCAGGATCTTAAAAATCTGATGCGTCGTAAGAGGTGGGAAATTGAGAGATTGTAATATTTCTAAGACATTGAAAGTGTGAATTCTTAATTATTTATTTACTTTATATAATTTATTGTGTCATTAAACATGCACAATTATTTTCTTTATTGTCACTTTTCATTTAGCACAGAAATGCAAAGCTATCATGTTTTGAAGATCCCCTTGGTCTTTCTCTGTTTGTGTAGTAAAATAATAGGTGACATACCTCCCATGTGATCTTCACTCAGGGTAGCTGATTACCCAGAGCAGAGTCCCTCCACCTTCCACCGTGGCTCACTACTTGCTGCAGAATTACAGGAGGCATATGGAGAGCAGGTGCCGCAGATCCTTTAAGAGTATAATAAAAATAACACCAACTCTAATGCCTCACTTAACATCTACTATACTACCCTTTGGTATCATATTATTTTCAATTATTTGGAATATATAAATACATACATACATATACATATGTATAATATTAGATACATTTAATGACATTAATTTGGCAAAATTTAAAGAGCTCAACAAAATATATTTCTAATGAAAAGATATTCTGAGTAAATAATTTTTAATCATCTAAATCATTTTAATTCCCTTCATTCACTTGAAATATTATTCACATACATTATTTCATTTCTCCCTGAAATTACTGGAGGGTCTTCAGGTCATCCGTCAGAACATCAGTTCTCTTGTTATATCGCAAGAGCTAGATAGTAGCATGAAAGGTACATTAGAATTGACTCAATGTTTCCCGTAGGCCTTCAGACTCCCTAAAAAGGATTGATTCTGATCTTAATAAATGTACCATTGGTAAATATGTTCTTCCACTCAGTAGGCTGTCCTTTCATTTTGTTGATGGTTTACTTTGCTATGCAAAACTTTTTAGTTTCATGTAGTCCCATTTGTTTACTTTTTGTTTGTTTGTTTTCTTTTCCTGAGGAGACATATCATAAAAAATGTTGCTACAAGAAATCTTTAAGACTGCCTATGTTTTCTTCTAGGACCTTTATGGTTTCAAGTCTTACATTTAAGTCTTTAATCCATTTTTAGTGTATTCTTGCATATGGTGTATGGTTTAAGAAAGTGGTTTTACTTCATGTTCTACATATATTTATCCAATGTTCTCAGCACCATTTATTGAACAGATTATCTTTACCCTATTATATATTCTTACCTCTTTTGTCAAATATTAATTGACCATAAAAGCGTGGGTTTATTTCTGGGCTCTCTATTCTGTTCCATTGACCTATATGTCTCTTTTTATGCCAGTACCATGCTGTTTTAATAACTATGGCCTTGTAGTATAGTTTAATATCAGGTAGTATGATTCCTCCAACTTTGTTCTTCTCTCTCAAGATTGCTCTGGCTATTCTGGGTCTTTTGTGGTTCCATATAAATATCTGGTCTAGTTCTGTTTAGAAGCCACTGGTATCTTGATAGGAATTGCACTGAATTGATAAATTGCTTTGGGTAGTAGGGACATTTTAATGATATTAATTCTTCCTATGCATGAACATGGTATATACTTCAACTTATTTATATTTTCTTTACTTTCTTTCTTCAGTGCCTTATAATTTTCTAAGTACAGTTCTTTTACATCCTTAGTTAAATTAATTCCTAGGTATTTTTTAATGCAATTATAAATGTGATTTTCTTAGTTTCCTTTCTGATAGTTCATTATTGGTGTATAAAAATGCAACTAACTTCTGGATATTTATTTTGTATGCTACTGCTCTACTGAAATTATTTATCAGTTTTAGTAGTTTTTTTTGGTTGAATAATTAGGGTTCTCAATATATATAATATCATGTGTTCTGCCAATAATGAGAGTTTTACTTCCTAATTTCCTCCTTTCCAATTTGGATGCCTTTTATTTCTTCTTGTCTGATTATTGTGGCTAAGACTTCCAGTACTGTGTTTAATAAGAGTGGTGAAAGCAGACATCCCTGTCTTGTTCCTAATCTTAAGGAACATGCTTTTATTTTTTGCTCATTGAGTATGATGTTGACTGTGAATTTCTCATATGTGGCCTTTATTATATTGAGGTATATCCCCTCTATTCTCATGTTGCTGAGAGGTTTTTTTTATCATAAATGGGTTTGGTATTTTATCAAGTTCTTTTTCTGAATCTATTAATATGATCATCTGATTTTTATTTTATTTTATCTATATAATATATCAAGTTTATTTATTTTCAGATATTATACACCATCCTTGAGTCCTTTGAATAAAACCAACTTGATCATGGTGTATGATGTTTTTAATGTATTTCTTGATCTGGTTTGCTAATATGTTGTTGAGAATTTTAGCATCTATGTTCATCAGGTATATTGGCTTTCCTTTCATTGTAGTGTCCTTATTTGGTTTTAGAATAGGATAATGCTGACCTTGTAAAATTAACTTAGGAGTCTTCCCTCCTCTTGATTTTTTTGGAGTAGTTTAAGAATGATTTAGTTATTTGAATGTTTTGTAAAATTCACCTGTGAAGGCATCTGGTCCAGGACTTTTGTTGGTTGGGAGTTTTTTTGTTGTTTTTGTTTGTTTGGTTTACTGCTTCAATTTCATTACTTATAATCAGTCTATTCAGATTTTCTGATTCTTCCTGATTCAGTTTTGGAAGATTATGTTTCTAATGATTTATCCATTTCACCTAAGTTTTCCAATTTGTCTGCATATATTTTCACAGTGCCTTGTGTTTCTGTGTGGTCAATTGTTACTTCTCCTGTTTTACTTCACATTTTATTTATTTGGGTCCATTCTCTTTTTTCTTGATGAGTCTGGTTAAATGTTTGTCAATCTTATTTATCTTGTCAATGGACCATCTTCTGGTTTCATTGATCTTTTTATTTCCTTTCTTCTGATCTTTATTATTTCCTTTCTTTTACTCACTTTGGGCTTTGTTGAACTTTTTCAAGTTCCTTTAAATGTAAATTTACATTAGTTATTTGAGATTTTTCTTGTTTCTTGAAGTAGGCCTGTAAGGGGATGAACTTTCCTCTTAAGGACTGCTTTTGTGTGTCCCATAGATTTTGGGTTGTTGTAGTCTCATTTCTATTTGTTTTATGGTGTCTTTTGATTTTTTCCTTTATCTCATTGTTAACCCTTTTTTTTTTTAGTACCCTGTTTAGCTGCCATAGCTTTGAGTGTTTTTCAGTTTTTATCTTGTAATTGATTTCTATTTTCTTAGCATTATGGTCAGAGAAGATGATTTCAATCTTCATAAGTTTATTGAGACTTGTTTTGTATCCTAACATGTAGTCTATCCTAGAACATGTTCCATGTGCACTTGGGAAAGAATGTATATTCCGCTGCTTTTGTATGAAATGCTCTGAAGAGATCAATTAAATCCATGTGATCCAGTGTGTCATTTAAGATCACCGTTTAATTACTGATTTTCTGTCTGGCAGATTTATCAACATATTTGTAAATATACTAAATTTATTTCCACTATTTTAATTTTATTGTTTGGTCATCATATTTTGTATAAATTTAATCATTTTAAATTTATTGTGATGTGTTGGATATCTGTGCATATAGCCAATTATGGAAAATATTGCATGTGCACTTGTCAAAAATATATATATTTCTGTATTGATGTGGAGGGTTTTATAGCAATCTGTTAGGTATACTTGGTTTACAATGGTTTAAGTCTTTTCTTGCAGATATTATTCCTACATGTTCTATCTGTTATTGAAAGTGGGTATTTAAGTCTCCAATATTTATTGTTGAATAGTTTTGCTTTTTCACCTTTTAGTTTTGTCAGTTTTTGAATCATGTATTTATATGCTCTGTGTTTAGGTCCAAAAATGTATATAACTTATATGTCTAATGACTTTATCCTTCCCATCATTACGAAATGTTGTTTGTCTCTAGTATTATTTTTTGTTTTAAAGTTCATTTTGATTTTTTTTCTTTCGCAGGGGTCCTCAAACTTTTTAAACAGGGGGCCAGTTCACTGTCCCTCAGACCCTTGGAGGGCCGGATTATAGTTAAAAAAAAAACTATGAACAAATTCCTATGCACACAGCGGCGGCAAAAACACCCGGCAGGCCAGATAAATGTTTTTGGCGGGCCGCATGTGGCCCGCATGTGGCCCGCGGGCCATAGTTTGAGGACCCCTGGATTAAGGTATTACATATGTGTCCTTATCCCTCCAATGCCCCCCGCACCTGCCCCAACTCATGCCCTTACCCCCCTGGTGTCTGTGTCCATTGGTTAGGCTTATATGCTTGTATACAAGTCCTTTGGTTGATCTCTCCCCATTACCCCACCCTCCCCTACCTTCCCTCTGAGGTTGGATGGTCTGATTGATGCTTCTCTGTCTCTGGATCTGTTTTTGTTCAGCAGTTTATGTTGTTCATTATATTTCACAAATGAGTGAGATTATGTGATCATTATCTTTGACTGGCTTATTTGGCTTAGCACAATGCTCTCCAGGTCCGTCCATGCTGTTGCAAATGGTAAGAATTCCTTCCTTTTTACCACAGCATAGTATTCCATTGTGTAGATGTACCACAGTTTTTTTAATCCACTTATCTGCTGATGGACACTTAGGCTGTTTTGAAATCTTAGCTATGGTGAATTGTGCTGCTATGAACATAGGGGTGCATATATCCTTTCTGATTGGTGTTTCTAATTTCTTGGGATATATTCCTAGAAGTGGGATCACTGGGTCAAGTGGGAGTTCCATTTTTAGTTTTTTGAGGAAACTCCATACTGTTCTCCACAGTGCCTGCACCAGTCTGCCTTCCCACCAGCAGTGCATGAGGGTCCCCTTTTCTCCGCATCCTCACCTTGTCATTTGTTGATTTGTTGATGATAGCCATTCTGACAGGTGTGAGATGGTATCACATTGTTGTTTTGATTTGCATCTGATAATAATAAAGTCACTCCAGCTTTCTCATGGTTGCTCTTTGCATAACATGATTTATGTATATAGGTTACAAACCAAAAAAGTTAAACTTATTACTCTATATTTTTTTGTCTTTCAAAGCCAGGAGAATAAAGAACACATTTATATTTATAGAGTTTGTAATATTAATTTTTCTATTTAACATTTCTGCTTATTTTTATTTTTTCCTATAGATTTAAGTTACAATCTGATGTCATTTCCTTATTTCAAACAGCTTTGCTTTATTCTTTGGTCTGTAACTGTGCATTTAATTTGCTTTTACATTTTGACTGCTATGAATAGCACTACAGTAAACATGGAGTGTTACTATCTCCTCAATATCCTGATTTCATTTTTTTCATATTAACAAAATAATGAGATTGCTAGGTTATATGATGATTTTAATTTTAATTTTTTGAAAAAAAAACAATACTGTTCTCCATGGATGCTGCAGCATTTTACATTTCCCCAATAGTGTGCATTGATTCCATTTTCTTCACATCCTTGTCAACATGTTGTATTTTTTTTGTAATTGCCATACTGATAGGAGTAAGGTGTATCTAACCCTGGTATATATTTGCATTTTACCAATAAATAGTGATGACCCACATTTTTATATATCATTGACCATTTATGTGTCTTCATTGAAGAATTATGTATTTATGCCCTTCATCTATTTTTAGATCAAATGATTGGTTTATTGTTATTGAATTGAATGAATTCCTTATTATTTGGGATATTAACCCCTTACCAGTTATATGGTTTTCAAATACTTCCACTCCATAGGCTGCTGCTTCACTCTGTTGTTACCTTTACTTGCAGAAGCTTTTAGATTGGTATAGCCAGTGTTGCCTATGAAATTATTGCCAAGAACAATATCATAAAGCTTCTTTTCTATGTTTTATTTTTGTATTTTTATCAATTCAGATTTTAAATCTTTAACCCATTTTGAGTTGATTTGCCTGTACCGTAAAAGATAGGGTCCAGTTTCATTTTAAAAAATGTGTAGATGTCCAGTTTCTCTAACACTCTTTTTGAAACTATTCTTTCTCTATTGTTTACTCTTGGCACTATTGTCAAAAATCAAATGATCAGTCATATCTGTATTTATTTTTGTACTTTCTATTTTGTTCCATTGGTCTCTATAGCTGTCTTTATCTCAGTACTATACTCTGTAAATTACTGTAATTTCACAATCAGGAATTGTAATTCTCACAGCTTTTTAAAATATAGGATTGGTTGGACAATTAATGTTTTTTTAATTTTTAGTTGTAGAATTGCTTTTATTCTATTTCTGTGAAAAATATGTGGGATATTTATAGAGATTGCATTGAATCTGTATATTCCTTTAGCTAATACAAACACTTTAACCATATTAAGTCCATGAATATGGGTGTCTTTCCATTTGTTTGTATCTGTCTTAATTTCTTTCATTAATATTTTATAGATTTCTGTAAAAATATCTTGCATATACTTGGTTAAGTTTATTAATTAATATATATTATTTTTTATAAAATTATACATCAGTAATTAATACCTCCCCAAAATTAAAGGCCTAAGTACAGATGACTTCACTGGAGAATTATACCAAATATTAAAGAAAAAATAATGCCAATTCTTCTGACTCTTTTCTACTAAATGAAAAACCATTTCTAAACATATTTTATAAGGCTAAGAGTAACCTTATACCAAGCCAGAAAAATATATCATATTAAAAGAAAATTAAAGGCCAATATCCCTGAAGGATATAAATGCAAAAATCTTCAACAAAAATAATATTAAAATGAACCCAACATCTTGTTACAAGAATCATATACCATTTGTGACTTTGATTTGCATTTCACAACTGTCAGAAAGTGTTAAACATTGTTTTCAGGACTTTATTGGCCATTTGTAGGGCATCTTAGAGAAAGTTCTATTACAATATTTTTCCATTAAAATATATTTATATATTTTAATAGTTTCATGGTATAGTTCTTACATATAATTATTTTATTCATTCTTAGTTATTTTTATTAAAAGGCGTAAGATAATGTTCAACTTTATTCTTTAGCGTGTGGCTATCCAGTTGTCCATTTATTGAAAAGTCTACCTTTCTACATTGAATGACTTTGCCCCTTGTCAAAAATTGACAGTATATATATACGATTATTTCTGAACAAACAATTACACTGAATTCCAGTATTAGAGTGTCTTAATTATGATTGAATTGTAAGTTTTGAATTAATGTGAATCTTCCAACTTTGTTTTTATTTTCAAGACTATTTTAGAAATTGTAAGTCCCTTGAATTTGTGTATAAATTTTAAATTCTGCTTATCAATATCTGTCAAAATGCCACCTGGGATTTCTATTAATTGTGTTGAATCAGTAGTTCTATTTGGAAAATAATATCCACACAATATTCAGATGTCTGATTCATGATGTGGGATAATTTTTTATTTAGTTACATATTATTTAATTTCTTTCAAGAATATTTTATAGTTTTGATAGTATAACTTTTAAGTTCTTTTTAAAAATAATGTTAAATGAATTAGGTCAAACAGAGAAAGACAAATACCATATGATTTAACTTATATGTGAAATCTCAAAAACAGAATAAATGAACAAACAATACACAAACAAACTCATAAATACATAGAACCAGTTGATGGTTACCAGATGGGAGAAGGGTTAAAAAGATGAGTGGAAAAGTGGAAGGAATTAATATACACTAACTATCAGATAAAAAACAAGCCAAAAAAAAAACTAGTCACGGGCCCTGGTCAAGCAACTCACTTGGTCGGAGTGTTGCTCTGTACACCAAAAGATTGTGGGTTCAATTCCCAGTCAGGAACATATCTAGATTGTGGGTTCGATTCCTGGTAGGGGTGCATGTGGGAAGCAACCAATTGATGTTTCTCTCTCACATTGATGTTTCTCTCTATTTCCCTCCCTTTGTCTCTCTCTAAAAATCAATAATAAACATATCCTAGGGTGGGGATTATAAAAAAATAACAAAACAAGTCACAGGATATAAAGTACAGCATAGGGAATACAGACTGGACTGTAGTATAATAAAGAGCATGTATGGTGCTAGATGCATACTAGACTTATTGGGATTATTTGTAGTTATAAACATTTCTCATCATTCTGTTGTAAACCTTAAGCTAATATAATATTATATGTGAATTTTAATTAAAAAATTGAAATAAAGTTTTTCTAAGTATTTTACTTTTGGACATTATTATAAAATAAATGATTTTATTAAGTTTTAAGTTTTTTTGTTGCCAATGTATATCAATGGGGAAAAACAAGACATAGTTAATACTTTTAACAACAAAGATAATTTTTAAAAAATTAGAAAAAAATAAAAATAAAATTGATTTTATATTAATCTTGTAGCCAGGATCCATGCTGTGTTCATTTATTATTGCTAACATTTTTGAGTGGACTGGGAAATATCTGTGATACAGACTGCTTTTCATCCAGCCAAGTCTCCAAGGCAGGCTTTAGTGCTGGGGTGAAGAAAATAGTATCTTCTCTCTGAGTCACTGCTCTGCTTTTCAGGAGCTAAGCACCGGGCCAAGAAGGAAACTGCTTGCTTCTCCTGGAATGGAACCAAGCTGGGCAGGAGTGATCAGGGCCTTGGTACTTCCAGTGTCCTGTTCAAAACAGAGGTCCCATTTTATTACTGAAAGTCCAGAAAGAAGTGACCCCCAACTCTCGTGCAACAGGTAGCCGAGGCAGCAGTAGGGATGCTGAAAACGCGGCCTCCTGAGGACACACTGCACGTGGGCCCGGAGGAGAGCAGCTAGTTGTTCTGCGCTCCAGCCTGGAGAGGACTTCCCCCAGCTGGGCTGGGTCGGCCTTGGCTGAAATGCACTGACCAGCACTCTTCTTGGTGAACTTTCCTAGGTTTTCCTGGGCGGGTGTTGTGTTTTCATTTGTTGTGTGCTTTTCCAGAGGCTTTGTTTTTTAAAGGTTATTTTCAATAGTTTCACTGGGGGTGGGGGTGATTCCTTGTTTCAGAGCTGTCATACGGTAAGTCCATTTCTTACATAGAAAGAATACTCTCATTATCTTTCTTTGAAAATACAAAAACATCACCCTTGATCGACATAGATTAATATATTTAATAACCACGTTGCTATTAACAATGATATAGCAGGAAATGAAGTTTTAATAGATACCATTGCCCTGGCTGCTGGCTCAGTTGGTCGAATGTCATCCCTTAAACCAGTGGTTCTCAATCTACCTAATGCTGAGACCCTTTAATACAGTTCCTCATGTTGTGGTGACCCCCAACCATAAAATTATTTTCGTTGCTACTTCATAACTGTAATTTTGCTGCTGTTATGAATCGTAATGTAAATATCTGATATGTAGGATGTATTTTCATTGTTACAAATTGAACATAATTAAAGCATAGTGATTAATCACAAAAACAATAAGTAATTATATATGTGTTTTCCGATGGTCTTAGACGACCCCTGTGAAAAGGTCATTCGACCCCCAAAGGGGTCCCGACCCACAGGTTGAGAACCACTGCCTTAAACGAAAAGGTCACCAGTTCAATTCCTGGTTGGGGCACATGCCCAGATTGTATGTAGGTTTGGTCCACTGTTGGGGCACATACTAGTGCAGGCAACCATCAATGTTTCTCTCTCACATAGATGTCTCTCTCTCTCTCTCTCTCTCTCTCCCTCTCCCTTGCTTTCTCACTAAAATCAATAAAACAGATTAAAAATAAGTAAACAGATATCAATTTCAAAGAGACAAAAAAATTAAAGTTGCTTATGCAAAAATTTTAGAATACATGTCCATAAAGATTAATAAAATAGTATAAATATTATTAAAAATATTAGAGTTGATATAAATAACTGAAGAAAGGTAGCATGTTTATAGGTAGAACAAATGAATTTTACAAAGATGTAAGTTATCACCTAATTAACATATTTGGTCAAAGTAATTTTAATGAATTTCTTCAAAACAATTGTGAAACTATATAAAAATGGACTAGCTAATTCTAACACATTTAAGGTAGAATAATGAAAAAGTATTAGCCAACATAAACTCAAGAAAGTAAAACATGGCATCAAATGTAATAAAAATAATATTAATAAATTGTCAAAAGTATAGTTCCATATATTAATGGGTCAGGAACATATTAAACAGAAACATAATTTGGGAAAATGTGACAATGTAGACCATAGGGAAAGAATTCATCATTCAATACATTTTAAATATGTAGTTACCCACATGGAAAGA
>NW_005871484.1:169472-185750 GCF_000147115.1 Myotis lucifugus
TCCCTTTTCATTGGCTAATCAGTGAGTATATGCAAATAACTGTCAGCCAAGATGGCAGACCGCAGCCAAGCAGCTGAGAACAGTATGTTGGTTGCCCCAGCGATAGAAGAAGCAAAGTTCCTGCCTGCAGCTGCTGGGCTCTGAGCTCCTGAAGCAACAGCTCCCAAAGATACAATGTTTCAATTATAGAAGCTAAAAGATGGCGGTTAATCTGCATACTCAGGCTCCAAGCGGTGGGAGCAAAGCCAAACAGCCCTGAAACCGCAGAGCAGAGAGGCCTCACTGCCCGGGGATCAGCAGAGCCGGGAGGCTTCCCGGCTGCCTGGATCAGCGGAGCCGAGAGGCCTCCAGGCCCCGGGATCAGCGGAGCCGAGAGGCCTCCCGGCCTGGGATCAGCGGAGCCTGATGGAAGCCCTGTGTGTTTATGCACCCTGGGGGTGCAGAGGTCCTGTCCTAGGCAGAGGCCTATGGCGAAATTTTCGACTCTGAGAAGCAGCCTACGGGCTGGAAGGCGGCTCCTCTGACCTCAGTGCTGGAGAAGACCATTAAGCAGAAAACTAAAGAAACCGATTTTACATCATTTCCCAGGTGGAGAACAGTTGGCATGTAAGCCCCTGACCAGTGCCCAGCCTCTCCTCTGTCAGTCTATCTCACTCTTAGGTACCATGTTCTTTGTTCTGTCTTAACTGCAACTCATTTTTAAACTAGATTGCTTTTAAAAGAAGACTAAATAAAGTTTCCCTTAAGTTATTTAGGTGGTGCTGGGGCTGCTGGGGCTGCTGGGGGCCTGATAGAAGACACAAACATGCAGTGGGGGGCCTGTACCCAGCAGCCCCAAGGCCCGCCACCAATGGTGCTGGGGCTGCTGTGGGTATCAGAGACACAAACCCGCAGGCCCGGCACCCAGCAGACCCAAGGCCTTCGTGGCAGCACTAAGGAGCAGCAAGCCAAGCGGTAGGAAGCAGCAAGCAGGTGGGCAGTAACAAGGGAGGGGTCCCGGACTGCAAGAGGGCACATGCTGGGCTAAGGGACCCCCCACCCATCCCCAGTGCACGAATTTCGTGCACCGGGCCTCTAGTATGTTTATAAGAGTAATATATGAAGACTTAAAAAAACAACAGTGGCACTTACACGTTTGAAAGTAGCACACATCTTCAATGTAATTAGATCTATCCTAATATAATAAAAGGCTAATATGCAAATAGGCCCAAACAGCGGAAGAACGG
The DNA here is from genome assembly GCF_000147115.1 of Myotis lucifugus. NCBI lineage: Eukaryota > Metazoa > Chordata > Mammalia > Chiroptera > Vespertilionidae > Myotis > Myotis lucifugus. The sequence goes on from NW_005871484.1 coordinate 170,699, forward strand.
AACCCACTGGTCGCTATGACATTCGCTGACCACCCAGGGGGCGCCCACGGAACATGGCGGGCGTCGGCAGCAGGTGGCAGAGCACGAAACATGGTGGGTGTCGGCCGTGGCAGGATGGTGGAGCAGGTGAGCGGGGACGCCAGACCAAGGTGGGGCGCTGGCCGCTGTCATCGGGGTGAGCCTGTGGTGGTTACTGAAGTCTTTGCTGCCGCACGCTGTAGTTCTGTTAGGCGCTCGCACCTGTTGCCGATGCCAGCCCCACTTGCACCCACTGCCGGCACCAGAGCCAGCACTCGCACCTGCTGCTGGCGTCCGGCATTGGTTCCAATCGCTTGGTGCTGTCAGTGGGTGCGAGCGGTGGCTGCCAGCCCCAATCGCCCCTGAGGGCTTCTCCACCTCCCCCTGCTCCTGAGGGGCAATCAGGGCAGCAGCAGCCACTTGCACCTGCTGATGCTGATGGAGCAGAGCAATTGGGGCCAGCACAGTCAGAGAGTGGGAGAGGCAGAGGTGGGAGCAGAGGCAGGAGTTGGGGCTGCTGGCAGACAGGGGACCGGAACTGCACCAGGAGGGGCTGGGTGGGGGCGTGGAAGATGGGCCAAGACCCACCCTTGTGCCCACCACAGCCTCGCTGTCCACAGTTCCTTTCAAGGTGCACAAATTTGTGCACTTGACCCCTAGTATCCTAATAAGATTCACACACAATTATAGGGAGATATTTAAAAATAGTTATAATAGCATTACTTATAATGGCAAACAAAAATTCAAAGTAAAAACTTCCAATGATAATAAATTTATGATACTTTAAAATTTGTGGTGTAAATCTAAGTCAGTTTTTTATAGTTTTTAATACATGTACAAAACAAAATAAAGTTGGAAATCTATGTTCCAGGCATCTGTTTTAATAGGCACATAAACCCTAGCTGGTTTGGCTCAGTGGATAGAGCATTGGCCTATAGACTGAAGGGTGCCAGGTTTGATTTGGTCAAGGGCACATGCCTGGCTTGTGGGCTCAGTACCCAGTGTGGGGCCTGCAGGAGGCAGCCGATCAATGATTCTCTTTCATCATTGATCTCTCTCTCTCTCTCTCTCTCTCTCTCTCTCTCTCTCTCTCTCTCCCTTCCTCTCTGAAATCAATAAAAATATATTTAAAAAAACCAAGGCACATAAAACAAAAAAAGCTAACAATGTAGAGAAATATAAATATTTTACAAAGTACAGAAATTAACAAAATAGAAAAAATATAAAATAAAATAAATACATCAACAGAGCTAAAGAATATATTTAATAGTTATTAAAATCTAAGAGATGATTAAAAACAACCATATAGCAAAATTATAAATGTATAAAGAAATACTGTTTTAGATCCTACAGGAAAAAGACAGCCATGCGTTACATAATGACCTTTTAGTCTGTGATGGACTGCATGTATGATGATGGTCTCATAACTGATGATAAAGCTGAAAAATTCCTATCACCTAATGACATCATAGCCATCCTAACACTGTAAGTCAATACATTACTCACGTGTTTGTGAGGATGCTGATGTAAACAAGCCTATTGCAGTGCCAGCATCGATCATTCAATTATATACAGTACAAAATACTTGATAATGATAGCAAATGACTGTTACATTATCAAGTACAAAATACTTGATAATGATAGCAATTCATAATAATGATTATACTTTTATCATTATTTTAGAGGTTCTCTTTCTAGTTATAAAAATATTTGTTGTAAAACAGTAGCTTTTACAAAATCTTATTTACCACCTCTCCTGATTGCATCATTTTATCTTGTTCCTGATTGAATCTCATGTTGGTTTGTTCATCATGGTACCTAAGCATACACCATCCACTGCCATCCACTGTTAATGTTGCCAGTAAGAGGCTATGTTGACTGATTGACATAAAAACAAAATTAAAAGTGATTAAGAAAGATAAAGGTGAACAATCAGTAATGTTTTTTCTCACCTGCCAGGCATGTCCCATTTGATCATAATATAATCCTGAAGCACACAAATAAAGAAATGGGAACTGCTAAAGGATCTGCCCCATTGAAGCAATGAGACCAACAAAAATTCAAGAAGGTCCTATATCATAAATAGAGAAACTTCTGATGACCTGGATTAAAGACATAGACATGTATTGCTCTAGCACTATGCTAATCATGGCCAAAGCAAAAAATGTGTTTCCAATGTTGAAAGAAAAGGCCAGACCCGGTTACAATGTTAAGTTTACTGCTAGCTCAGAGTGGTTTAAACCATTCAAGATTTATTTATTGCATAATGTGAAAGTGAGTGTTGAATCCGGAAGATATAAATTTTTTTGAAAAATTAAGATAAGCTGATTGTGGAGGAAAATTATGTGACAAAAACAATTTTCAATATGGATGAAACCTCCCTATTCTGGAAATGAATGCCTGAAAGGACTTTCATCCATTGGGAGGGTGAGTCATTATCAAATTTCTAGGCTTTTAAGGAGAGGATGACAATCTTTTGGGAGGGCAATGTCATGGGGTGCAAATTGAAACCCTCTGTGATTTGTCACTGTGCGAACACCAGGGCCTCAAACATATTGATAAGCGCAATCAGCTAGTGTCCTACATGAGCAATAAGAAGTCATGGGTGACCCAGCTTCTGTTTTAAGAAACCTTCCTGAATTGTTATGCCAGCAAAGTGAAGAAATACTATTTGGAGAATAAATACTTTTTAATATTTTGCTTATTGTTGATAATGCTACTGGTCATCATTTTTTTAATGGTGATTTTTATCCTAATGTCAAAATAGTGTTTCTCCCTGCAAATACCAACTCATTGAATCATCCAGTTAATCAATGAGTTATAGCAGCTTTTAAGGCCTTTGTCCAGGCTATTTCTGCAACTGAGGGGTACACAGATGCAATTCTGGCAGTATTATAACATATGTGACTGCATCTGCCAATATAATCTTGCTGGGTTTGAAGTGATGCCATAAAAGTGTGTACAAATGGCATCTGGAAGAAGACACAGAAGAGGCTGGCCCATGCATTTAAAAGACTTGCAAAGGATAATGAGGCTGCACAACCCAAGAAGCTGTGGTTGAGACGGCAAACGTCGTTAACCACTTAGTGGACGACAATAACAATAGGAAACTTCTAAAGATCTTTCCTGAAGAATTGACTAATGAAGGGTTGTTAGAACTGAAATAGAAATGTATAACTGAAGAGAAAAGAAAACTGAAAAAATAGAAAAAGAGGAACATTCACAGTGAAGAGTTTAGCAGAAAGTTTTGCAGACTTTATCAAGATCCTTAAAAACTTTGCAAAGGACCCCAATATGAAAGGATTTCATTAGAGAGGAATGCTAATGCCACTTGTTCGTTTATAAGCAAATCTCTGATTAACAAACAAACAAACATAAAACACCATGAAAGCAACACAAGCAAACCACGATGGGCATGTTTCTTAAAAGTATTACACCTCCTGAAGAGGAGCCTCTGATAGGCATCTTATAAAACCCTAGACTCCACCAAAAAACCTATGAGCTTTAACAAAGGAATTTGGCAGTGTAGCAGGCTAAAACAAATAACCAGAAATCGATGGCATTTTTATACATCAATAATGAATTCTCAGAAAGAGAAACTTAACAAACAATCCCATTTACCAAAGCAAATAAATAAATAAATAAATAAATAAATAAATAAAAAAAATTAGGAATGAATTTAACCAAGGATGTAAAAGACTTGAATTAAAAAAAACTATAGGATATTGAAAAAAGAGATAAAGATATAAACAAGTGGAAGAATATAATGTGTTCATGGATTGGTAGAATTAACATAATTAAAATTTCCATACTACCCAAAGCAATCTATAGATTCAATGCAATACCTATTAAGGTACCCTGGGATTGGGCCTTACCTGGCAGTCAGACATCTCTCTCACAATCTGGGACTGTTGGCTCCTAACCACTCACCTGCCTGCCTGGCTGATCAACCCTAACTGCTTCTATCTGCCTGCCTGATTGCCCCTAACCTCTCTGCCTGCCTGCCTGATTGCCCCTAACCTTTCTGCCTGCCTGCCTGACCACCCCTAACTGTCTCTGCCTGCCTGCCTGATCATCTCCAACTGCTCTTCCCTGCCGGCCTGATCTTGCCCCCAACTGCCTCTGCCTGCCTGATCACCCCTAACTTCCCTCCCCTGCTGGCTTCATTTCACCCCCAACTGCCCTCCCCTGCCAGCCTGATCTCACCCTCAATGGCCCTCCCCTGCTGGCCTGATCACCCCTAACTGCCTCTGCCTTAGCCCCCACCACCATGGCTTTGTCCGGAAGGAAGTCAGAAGTCTGAAAGATGGCCAGTTGACCTGGTCTAATTAGCATATTACTCTTTTATTAGTATAGATAGATCAGATAGGATAGGATTGCTTAAAAGTGGGGGGAGCCTTTTTTAGTAGGAGGAGATGCTCTTGGCAGACAAAAATACATAATCCCTATATCTGGACTGATAACCAACTATATGCACTATACTGCCAAACCAGGCATTAAAAAATTGAACCACTTTCTTACACCTTACACCAAAGAGCTGTTGCCCTTAAAACACCCACCTTAGGTTCTGCCTTCACAGTTCACCCAGATTAGGTTCTGATTGGTCGGTTTCTATGCCAGTCAGCATCAAAAGCTTCGCCTCATTGGCAGCCATTGGCTCTTCACAGTTCACCCAGATTTGGTTCTGATTCATTGGTTTCTATGCCAGTCAGTGTCTCCAGGCCTATCTCTGGGCCTGATCAGAGAGGCAGGGCTGATCAGCAGCCCCCACAGTGGCCTGGGGAGAAAGAGAGGCACGGATGCTGGCCAGGCCTGGAGAGAAAGATAGAGGCAAGGGCTGATCAACAGTTGCCACGGAGGCTATGGATCAGACCTTGCTTTTCTCTCCAGGCCTGATCCGCAGCCCCCTCAGCAGTCAGTGCTGGGTCACTGTGGCAACACAGCACTGACTGCAGGACTGACTTGCGGTGGGGCCGAGCCTATGATCATTTTGGACGTTATGGACCCTGGGTTTTTATATATTAGGATTATTATTATAACCTTACAATATTGTTTCTTATAAATTTCATATAGCCTATTAATTCTTAGGAAATGCTTTGGTTGATTTTTGCTGGGCTGATTTCTAGCTACTGAGGTAATGAGTGTGGAGTTGGGAAGAGAGGGACAGTAACCCATTATATTTTATACTAGAGGCCTGATGCACAAAATTTGTGCAAGAGTAGGCCTTCCTTCCCCCGGCTGCTGGCACCAGCTTCTCTGGCACCCAGGACCCGGGCTTCCCTCATAGCCCGGCTTCATCCAGAAGGACGGTAGGAAGTCCTGAAGGATGTCTGGTCTAATTAGCATATTATGCTTTTATTATTATAGATCCTCTACAGAGGTAAAGTGGATGCAAATAACTTTAAAAGTATAGATAGTAGAAAATGCAGTAAAATAATTGGGAAGTAATAAGCTCTGAAAGTTATGTTTGTTTATAACTTAATTATAAAAATGCAATTTAATTAATTATTTATATATTGGGGTTATATATATATATATATATATATATATATAAAGCCTAAGCAACTGTTATGACTGATCAACCTAACAACCAGTCGACCGGTCACTATGATGTGCACTGACCACCAGGGGGAAGATGCTCAATGCAGGCGCTGCCCCTCGGTGGTCAGTGTGCTCCCACAGCCAACCTCCCATGGCCAGCCAACCTCATGCGGTCCTTCCCCCTGGCCGGCTGGCCTCGATCGGCCCCAATCACCAGCCAGACCAAGGGACCCCACCTGTGCATTAATTCGTGCACTGGGCCTCTAGTATATGTATGTATGTGTGTATATATATATCCCTAATATGCTAATAGACCGAATGGCAGAACAACCGAACAACCGGTCACTATGATGTGCGCTGACCACCAGGGGTCGTGCACAGAACATAGCGGGCGTTGGCAGCAGGCAGCAGAGCGTGGAACATGGTGGGCGTTGGCCTTGGCGGAATGGTGGAGCAGGTGAGTGGGGGCCCCAGACCAAGGCAAGTTGCCGGTTGCTGTCATCTGGGCCAGGCTTTGGTGGTTACTGAAGATTCTTTGCTCCCACGTGCTGCGGTCCCACCTGGTGCTCACACCTGCTGCCAGTGCCAGCCCTGCTCACACCCGCTGCCAGTGCCTGGGACTGGCTCTGGTCGCTCGGCGCTATCAGCAGGTGTGAGCGGCAGCTGCTGGCCCCGATTGCCCCTCAGGGCTTCTCCACCTCCCCTTGGTCCTGAGGGGTGATCGATCAAGGTAGTGGCCACCGCTCGCACCCACTGCTGGCACTGTCCCCAATCACTGTGTGGCGGCAGGAGCAGGGCTGCTGGCAGAGAGGGGACTGGGGCCACAGCAGGAGGGGCTGGGTGGGGGCACGGAGGATGGGCCAAGACCCGCCTCTGTGCCCACCACAGCCTTGTGGCCCACAGTTCCTTTCAAGGTGCACGAATACGTGCACTGGGCCCCTAGATGGTCAATAAAATTCTATAGGTTTCAGGGGTACAATTCTATAACACATCATCTGTACATTATACTGTGTGCCCACCACTCCAAGCCAAGTCTCCTTCCTTTACCACTTACCCTCTGCTACCTTCCCCACCCCCTTTCCCTTTGCTTTCCCTCTGGAAATCACTACACTGTTGTGTCTGTGAAGGTTCCCTCCCATCCCTGCTTAATCCCTTCACCTTTATAATGGCTATTTTTAATCTAGCTCTCAAAGTTCCTGAAAATGTAACAAACTGTCTCTAATGCACCATAACTGCATAAAGCCTTCTTTGACCATTTTACAGTAAATTCACTAAAATTAACCTTTGATTTCATTGCACTTACTTGCCATGTTCCAATCATTATGCCTTGTGCTGCTTTAATTTTTTAAAAAAAGATTTCCTCTACATGATAAAAAATTCTTTGGCACACAGATTCGGGTTCCCTTCTCAGTCTAGAACAGAACTTACTTATCAGCAGCTCAAAATTAAAATACCTGTTTCTAATACTCAGTTTCCAAAGGAGCTACTTAAAAGTATAATTCTATATACACACAAAAATGCAGTAGTATATAAAAAAGAAAGTCATTAAGAGTATCAAGATCATCAATGTCAGTTAGCAATGAATTCTCATATAGATATATTCAATTATAAGTATGTAAGCAGGAGTTGAGGATATTTTCTATTAATAATAGTTATAATTTATTAAACACCTATAATCTGCCTCATTATATATATTTATATGGTCTCCAATATATGTAAATTTCATTCACATAGCTAACCGCTGAGTTTGATATTCTATTTTACCATTTTGTTAAAGTGTTTTAAATATATTAATACTTTCTTGGAATTTATACATCAAATTAGTAAAAGGCAGTATTTAAACTGCGGTCCATAGGACTGAAAATCCATGATCTCCACTATGGCAGCATAGTGTGGTTGGACATCTCATTAACCTCATCAGACAGAGTGTAACAGATCCTGCCTAACTGTCCATTCAGTGGAGCCAGAGTGGGATAAGGAGCATGTGTGTGAGGTGGGTGGTGAGAGGCCAGTGCAGGATAGCAGTATTTCCTACCTGAAGTTGGAGGCAGAAGAAAAAATAGAAGCAACAAAAGAAACATAAACAAAGGTTATGTCCTGGCAGAGGTAATTATTCAATCCCAGCTGGCAAATCCAAACAGGATGCTCAATAAAAGTATCTCAGTGGAGAAGAGGTATGCATTAGTAGGGCCAGCAAGAAATAATGCAAAAACAAAAGTAATTTAAATTTAGTAACAATTGGAGTGAAAGTGGCAAGTTGATTGGATAAATTATAACACTATCATATATCCCAAGTGTCCACATGTGAGAATAAAGATTTACCTACTGGGTTTCAACAGGATGGAACTTCTTTATATTGCTTCCTTATGAATAAGATGAGTATGTTTGGATGCTCAGGAGCTATGTGGACACGGAGTCATGAGCAACGCTTGCTCTCTTTCCCCAGTTGCGTAGGGTCCGGAATGGAGAGGAGGACATGAGTGGTTAGGTCAAATAGGTAGGTAAGATCAATACGGAAAGGTAAAGACAGATGCGAAATTATGGCTCCTCAGAAAAGGAGTAATAATTTTACTTTCAATTACTGAGAAATTTTTGCAGTTATAATTTGCCATTTTTAATCATTAGATATACCATCAATACTAAAGTCATTTCAAAATAAATATACTCAGAAAATGTATTCTTTCTGAAAACTATACAATTCAAAACTATCAGAAATTAACAAAGCAAAAAAAATGAGGAGAGGTAAAGGAGAAAAGAAGGGTGGGGGAGAGAATCCAAGTGTGCAAGGGGAAGAGAAAGATTGATTTGAGCAGATGTGGGATAAATGTGGAGATGTTGAGAAACAAGCATGTGGTATGAATCATGTGCTGAAATCTAGAGCGTTGTGGTGGCCATGAAAATGGGCTGCTCGCTGCTCAGTTGTGGGGAGCACAGTCACCTGACAGCTCTCGCAGTTGCCACCAAGTTCACATGGAGTCCCCTTTGCCACAGGCTCCCTGATCAGGGACTGAGCAGCGTGGTTACTCACGCAGACTCATTTGAGGTCACACAAAACTTGCTCAGGAGGAAGCTGTGGCTCTCCATTCACTTGACTACCTTTCTTGGAATATGCTTCAGCTCCAGATGCTTTCTCTCAATCCTCCTTCCTTTCCTCTTCACACAGTTTTCAGACCTGCGTTGGGTGTGAAGGCTCTCAGCAGCTTCTGCTCCCCCTCTCCCGCCTCCACTAACTCATATTTCTAATCTGTATTTGTCACCTGCTTCTTGAAAGTCATGCCTGCCTAATAACCCTTAACTACTCTGCCTGCCTGCCTGCCTGTTCGCCCCTTACCGCCTCTGCCTTGGCTCCCGTGGCTTCGTCTAGAAGGTCGTCAGAAGGACATCCATAAGGACTTTCAGCTGTACGGTCTAATTAGCATATTACGCTTTTATTATTATAGATAGGTTTTAGCATCATCTCAATGAACAGAACACTTGAATTAGTAAAGATGGTAAGCATTGTCTAGATTAATGACAGATCAAGTTTTTTCATTATTCCTAAATGAGGGCCATAGAAAACCCATCAGGTGTTACCACAACAATAAAATTAATGAAATGAGCATAAATAATTTACTTCATAAGGGGCTAAAATGTAGTGAGTATCTGTAACATTTGTCAACCAATGGTTGTTGGCAGAAATTCAATAGCAATAGGCATCCCCAACTTGGGGTTAGGTGGAGACAGCAAACTAGTACAAAGAACTCAACTGTGGAAACAGCACAGCTGTGGAACAGCTCAGCACTGTTACAGCTTAAGAATGAAGCAGCACAGCCATGGAAAAGCACTACTTACAGGCGGCCCTGGGACCAGGCGGCCCTCTGGCTCGCTGCTCCTCCTACTCCCATCCAGGCTGCTTGTCCAGTCTGTTTCACTGTCATCCTTCTGTTTCATCTTCACTGGTTCAGCTCCAGCAGGGGAAATGCAGTCTTCAGTCTTTGGTGGAAAGGGAAAGTGTAGCCAGAGGATAGCTGACATATAGACAGAAGCCCCTGCTAGCGGCCCCTGATTAGTCCATTCTCATGCAAGTAAGGACTCCAAATCCTTGCCATTTGATTGATTCAAAACCCCCTGTCCTGATTGGTCACAATGGAACTTCTCTGATTGGTTAAGATATTAATGGGGCTATATAGCTGCATAGCTCCAATTGGATGAGGAAAGCCTCAATCCTACAGGTTGAAATACTATTCAAGGAATTAACTCTTTTATAAGGGTTGTTCAGCTGGTAGCAGCATCTTGCAGGCAGGCAGTTCCGTGGAGGAGGCAGGCAGCTCAGTGCAGACTTCTCCCAGAGGCAGTTTGTGTGAGAGGCCCTTGTTCAGTAACAGCCGCTCTGTACTGTTTACAAATTTGAACTTAGTTATCCACCAAGACCCTTTCTCAGTAGTTATCATTTTCTCAGCATTCACACATTATAATAACCTAAAGTGATTTGATTATTTTGTTTTTGCTGTAACCAAACATTCAATAAAAATTTTGAATCAATTAAAGATGTATTATTTAAATATCTCTTCGAAGGAGAGTCTTATGATATCCTGTCAACTTTAAAAATTAGTGCATCTAATGCCTTCTTTAGGAGCTTTTTGAGATAACCCCAGATAGTCATAATTTCTTTATTAGTCAGGATTCCCTAGAGAAACAGAACCAGTGAGATGTGTGTGTGTGTGTGTGTGTGTGTGTGTGTGTGTGTGTGCATGTGCTTCTGTAGGCTTATGCAATTATGGAGGCTGGCAAATCAAAAATGCTAGCTTGGGCTGGCAGGAGATCCAGAGAAGAACTGATGCTGTAGATCACGTTCAAAGCCATCAGGCTGAAGACCCAGGAAAGAGACAATGTTGTAGTTCAAGTTAGAAAGCTGCCAGGCTAGAGGCTGGTGTTTCAGTTCAAGTCTGAAGACTCTGCAACATAATTCCCTCTCGCTAGTGGAAGGTCATTTTTTGTTCTGTTCATGTCTTTTGTTCTATTCATGCTGTCAACTGATTGGATAAGGCCTGCCAATGTTATGAAGGTCAATCTGCTTTATTCAAAGTTTATCTATTTAAATGTTAATCTCATCTAAAAATACTCTCACAGAAACAACCAGAATACTGTTTAATCACATAACTTGGCACAATGGCCTAACAAAATTGACATATAAAATTAATCATCATAAGTCTACCCCTTGTCAAACTGACACCTACAAGTATCTCCTTAACTCATACTTAATCTCCAAATAAAGACTATAACAAGGTTATACAGCAGCCTAACAAGATCCAACTATTGTTTACAAAAAAAATGCCCTAGCTATTTTTCAAGAATAGGATGCAAAGCCCATTGGTGATGTTTACTTTTCTGCTTGAAATCCTATAACTTAATTGCTATAATGAAAAGACAACAATACTTAAAATACTATGATATAAAGTTAATACATCTTCTATTACTCAAGAGAGAATATTTATGCACACACATATTGATAACATAACAATAAAAGAAATTCTTATAACAATTATAGTCCTTATTTCTGTAGTTGGTCACATGTTTGAAACTGATATTTATAACTACCTTCTTTCACTACCTACTCTGTATTCCCCTTGACCTCAGAAAGTACCTTAGCTAGTCATGGTTCTTTATGTGGTGGGATGATGAAGAATTTTATTCCTGGAGGGTCTAGGCCAGCCGTGGGCAAACTACGTTCCGCGGGCCGGATCCGGCCGGTTTGAAATGAATAAATCTAAAAAAAAAAAAAGACCGTACCCTTTTATGTAATGATGTTTACTTTGAATTTATATTAGTTCACACAAACACTCCATCCATGCTTTTGTTCCGGCCCTCCGGTCCAGTTTAAGAACCCATTGTGGCCCTCGCGTCAAAAAGTTTGCCCACCCCTGGTCTAGGCAATTAGTAGCTATGCCTGAGTTTTACATTGACTTTAATCACAGGGCGTAGTTATACTGAGAGACCTCCTAAGGGATCTTCTGTACTCTGAATATACTTCATTATGGAGAAACAGTCCAATTTCTCCTGGGCATTCAGAATCAACCATCCCAGACAACACTGCAAGTTCCTTTTTTCCTGTTGCTCTGGAAGCATGAAGCACCCAAAGTGACGTGGAGGGCAGTCTGAACTGCCAGTTCAGTGAAATCCCTGTGGTGTATCCTGGTGGTAACATTCCTTCTTTGGAGATAAGACCTCTAAGTCAGCAGAGCATCAGATCCCAGAGACAGTAAGCAACAATTTTGCTGTTGAGTCACTAGACGTACTAGTGAGTAATGTCACTTCCATGTCCACCTCTTGATTCCTGGATTCATAAATCCTGTCTCTAGGAGAAATGGTAGTTTTCATCATAAGAGCTTGCATTCCACTAGTCAGAGTAGAAACTTACAAAGGTTGAGTTTAGCTCAGTTCCATTTTCCTGTGGTTCCAGTGGGTCTCCACACCCACCCTGTGATGATTTCCCCAGCTCTAGGTTGCATAACAGGAATCGACATACTGAGCAGCTGGAAGAATCCTCAGATTGATTCCCCGACTTGTGCAGCGAGGGCCACTATAAGTGGAAAGGCCACGGGAAAGCCACTAGAACTGCCACTGCCCAGGAAACTAGTAAACCTAAAAGAAGTACCACATTCTTGAAGAGAATGTAAAGTTAATGACACCATTAAGGACTTGAAAAAATCCCACCACATTGTCATCCAACTCTCTTATTTGTCTCTGCAGAAGGCAGATGGATCTCGGGGAATAACAATGGAGTATTGTAGGCTTATCTAGGTGTTGACTGCAATTGCAGCTGTTGTACCAGATGTAGTTTCATTGCTTGAGCAAATTGGCACATTTCCAGGTGCCTGGTAGGCAGTTATTGATCTGGCAATTCTTTCTTTTCTTCATCTCTGTTAAGAAATAAAAATCATCAGAAGAGGTTTGCTTTCAGCAGACAAGGCCAGCGATGAACACGATGAACATTTGGTGTCCTATGAGAGGGACATACCGGGGCTCCAGCTTTTTGTAATAATTTTGTTTACAGATATTATGATCATCTTTCCATTATGCAAGTCATCATATTGATGACATTATGCTTATTAGATGCAGTAAAAAGGAAGCATCAACCACTTTAGCCTTCTTGTGAAGACACTGGCATCTCAAAAGGGGGGGATAAGCCTAAAATAATTCAGGGGTCTTCTACTTCAGAAAAACTGCTTCGGCCTGCTGGAGGGCAGCATCTGGATATACCCTTCTGAAGGCAAAGTATAAGTTGTTCATATGGCCCCTCCGGCAATCAGTAAATGGGTCATTTACTGAGCGACATTCACTGAGCAACAACAAAAGAAAAGCTGCTAATTTTGAGGTGATGGCTAGAACAAGAGAAAAGTTGAACCTGGTCTACAAGTTTGTTCCACATGATATACAAACACCATCTGAGAGATGCTACAGCCCTTTCCAGGTATATACCTGAAGGACATTAGTAAAGGGAAACCTACCAAGTGGCCAGAGCTTTGATCCGTGAACCTGGTTGTTCACTAGATTAAAATTAGAAATGGTCAGTTGCATGATGACATATTGATGGCTATGGCTGTTTGCCTAGATGGTAAGGGACTTAAAAGGAACATGACTGAAAAATTGGTGACAAGGAAATCTGGAGAACAGGTGTATGAATAACCTCTCTAAATGGGTGAAAATTTTAAGATATGTGTCCCATGTGAGCAGAACATTTTAACAATCAAGCCCATAGGCTGCCTCATCATGTGGATCCCAGTCAGCCCCTTTTCCCCATCACCTTTGCTGCCCTCTACTGGGCTTATGAACAAAGTGGCCACAGGGGTAGGAATGGAGATTGTACATCAGCTCAGCGACACCGCCTCCCACTCACCAAAGCGAGCCTGGCTGCAGCCACTGCTGAGCTTCCAATCTGCCATGAACACAGAGCCGCTGCTGGGCATGGCACCGTGTTCCAGGATGAACAGCCAGAAACCTGGCGGCAAACGGATTACATCGACTCTTTCCTCATGAGGGGGCAGACTTTTGGCATTACTGAAATAAGCACTGCATACAGATTTGACTTTATTACGTGCACTGTTGCTGCCCAAACTACCATTCATGAACTTACAGAGCCTTATCCACTGGCATGTTACTTCACACAACACTGCTTCTGATCAAGAAACTCTTCACACCACATAAAATGCAGCATTGGGCCCTACTCTGGAACACACTGATCATCTAATACATGTTCCCCCATCCTGAAGCAGATGACTTGATAGAATGGTGCAATGTCCACTTGGAGACTCAGCTGCAGGACCAGTGTGGTGCCAATGCCTTCCAGGGCTGAGGCGAGGTTCTCAGGAAATTCCAAGGAGCTGTATATGTCTTGTTCCTCTAGACCAGTGGTTCTCAATCTTGGCTGCACATTAGAATCACCTGGGAATCTTTTTAAAATCCTGATTTCTTTGTTATGGGGTGGGGCCACAACATTAGTAACAAAGAAACAGAATTTCCGGAGGATGAGGCCCAGAAATCAGGATTTTAAAAAGATCCCCAGGTGATTCTAATGTGCAGCCAAGGTTGAGAACCACTGCTCTAGACCATTATTCTTAAATTTTAGCTTAAATGTGAGATATATTACCATTTCTTATTACTTTTTGCAAGTTACATAGCACACTAGTAAGGTAAGCTTTCATTTAATGTGTGGATGGCAATGCAGTGCTGGCAGTGGGCGGCAGTGGAGGTGCTGCGGGCCCTAACGGGCCGAGGAGAGTCGGAACTCAGCAGGATGGTGGAGCAGGTGAGCAGGCAGCACCAGGCCAAGGTGGGTGCAAAGGGAGGCCCTGGCTGGTGGCGTTGGCAGGCAGGCAGCTGGGGGAAAGGAGGCCCTGGCTGGAAGCTAGCAGCTGCTAGGGACCCTACCTGTGCACTGGACTGCTAGTCTTACATAGTCCTATATCCCAGAATTCTTACCTAGTTACATTCATGGATTTTTAAAATATAATACCTTTCTCTGGAGCTTACCTGTGCAAAAAACTGTATTCCCAGAGACTATGTTTGGATAGTAACCAGGGAGTTTCAGAGGTACCATGAGTCTTGGGCAATACAGTGGAGCCTTGACTTACAAGTTTCATTCATTCCATGAAGGAGCTCGTAACTCAAATTACTCGGATGTCAAATCAAAAAATGAACGAGTGAGACACATGATGCTGGGCTGATGTTGTGGCGTTCACTGTGACGTTCGCTGCGCCAACTAGCGGTGGGGTATCTGAAGCTGGCTCGTAACCCGAATTTTAGCTCCCAACTCAAAGCAAAAAATCGGCAGAGAGACGGCTCGTATCTTGAAAAACTCATTAGGCGGGACACTCGTAAGTCAAGGCCCCACTGTATCTGTGTTATCAGCATTCTCCATGTTGGCAGCTGTGTGGTAGCATAGAAAGACCCTGGAATTTATTTTATTGTTCTTTCCAGCACATTTTAATTGTGAGACTTTGGACAAATCAACCAA
>NW_005871484.1:191413-251736 GCF_000147115.1 Myotis lucifugus
CTTTATAGCGGCAGAGCACTCGGTAGTTACTCATCAAGGTAGCTCCCCTCTCAGGACAGGAAGTCACCATGATTGGAGCTACCGGGACCACAGCTGCAGACTGTTCTGCCGCCCCCACCGATGTCAGTTAGGTGGCCATCAGGTGGTTCATGAATCCCTATGTTTACCAGTTGACCTGGTCCCTCTAATGGAAGCAGAAACCACTTTTGCCCCAGATGGCTCAGCACAGCCTTGCCTAGGTGAAAAGACCTCTCCAATGATCCTGTCCTTAGCAGTGCCGAGAGAGGAAGAATGGAGACTTTACACCCCCCAGCCAAAGGCCTCCACATCTGTTCTTGTCAGGCCACTATCAGGGGACTTGGGCAGTGTTCCTGTTATCTGCCAAAATTCCCAAGACTGTAAAAGTACTTGTTCACTGAAAAGGTATAAATGTAAATGTTTATTTAATGTTTATATGTCTACTTAGGTATAAATATTTATAAATAAATAGAACCCCCGGTTAGTTTCCTGGTGTATTCTGGAGCAGCCTATTCAGTCTTGACAGAGCCAATGGGACCAGTAACATCTAAGAAGGCACCAGTTCTAAGAGCCACCAGACAAACTGCCTTTTTCCTTGGACATCAAAGAGGACTGTGGACCTCAGAAAGAACATGGTAACTCATTCGTTTCTAGTCATGCCAGAATGCCTGTACCCCTTACTTGGACGTGATCTCTTACAGAAATTACAAGCCACCCATAAGCTTGTTCGAGATGCCCTGCCAGTGCCACCTCGGACTCTGTACATCCTTTCCAGCCTGGGGGCTCAATGTGGGTAAAGAAGTTCACGACCCCAGGACTCACCCCAACTTCAAAAGGACTATACCTGCAGAAAATTGTATAATAGACTCAGATGATGCCTGCATCTTCACAGATATGGCTTCAGAAAGACAAGGACAATTTTACCTTATATAGAAAGGTCAAAGAGTGGACTTTAGTCACCTCCCTAAAATGTTTATATAGCCCTGCCATATCTCATGTTTAGTAGCGGAGGATTTGGCTGCCTGAAGCGGCCATGATGCCAATATTATGTTTCATTGTATTGATATGTTATATTAACCTTTAATTCTCTTGCAGGTTTGAATGTATGTTGGCTATCCTGGAAGGGGACTGTGTGGGGAGAACCCCAAGAGTAGAGGGTGTCTGGCTGCCAAGAGGGCAGGTGCCCAACTGGGCAAAGAAGAATACCCATCAGGTTTTGGTCTCTATTAAAAGACAGCTAACAGTTGGCAGCCCGTACTGTCAGGGATAGTACAAACCTCGCTGTAGAGAGCTGGGAAAAGCCTATTTGGAATGAAAGGTCTGAGGCATGGTTGTGCATTTTTAAAGAACATAAAAGAAGGTTTAAAGGCTAATCTGAAAGTATGAAATTTAGAAAGAAGAAGAGAAACGTTAAAAAGACTAACAAGAAAAATCAGAAGATCTTAGAGCAGATCAGTTTTTCTCCTTATATAATTCCTCTGAAATCTGGCAATGCTTAATAAGTCATGGCAATACATTTCTTTGCATGAAATCAATAAGACCGGTTTTCAATAGTAATTTTATTAACTGGAAACTTTGACTGGAATGTCATGTTTTAAAGAAACCTGTCTGAGCTCTTAAGACTTGAAGCCAATAAGAGTGCCACAGGAAAAGCCTGGTATCCTGCTTTGGAGCCCTGAAGATGGCTGGCGCTGGAGCGTCAGGCCCATGCCCTACCATCACTGGCGGTTGGCAAGAGTAGAAGGGGAGCAATAAGGATGCCTCTGCATCCCTGCGGAACCCCCACTCACTCTGGGCCGCAACGAGTAGGAGGGCTACTGAGATGGGCCTTAAAGCCTAGAGTGTGGGCTCAGGTGGAGTTACTACAGGTGAGGGATTCACCTAACTCAGCAGATGCTGCAGGCAGGCCTGATGGCGGCTGAATGGCTTGGCTTCCTGGCCCTACGGGGCACGTTAAGATTCAGTCATGAAATTCCAGCAGAGGTAGTCAGTTACCATTCTTGTTGTGTTTATGCAAACATCAGGCCAAATTGAATACAGTAGATAAATTAATATTAATTTGGCTTTTTGATAGCCATAGAGGAATTTAAAGAAGAAAAATCCTATTTCAATAGAGGTTGTTAAAACTAAAATGGTTTCTTTCCCTTCCACCGGGCCATTTGTTATAGTTTGTCTCTGCCAGGTCACAAGCCCAGCTTCTTCTGTGCCCAGGACAGCAAGGAGCCTGACTGGAAGGTGACCTCTAACCAGGCACACCTGCTGCAGATCACCCTCAAGAAGACAGCGGACCTCGGCGGACCCCTCATAATCCTCCTGATGCTGTTGACTTCTGGCCCTTGCATTATTAACAGACTAGTCCAATTTGTCAAGAAGTGTATAAAAGTAGTTCAGTTGATAGTTCAGTCCGTCTCATGATTGAGCCGGAAGTTCCAAGACAAGGGGGGAATGAAAGGACAGAACGGGGCTGATAACCGTGTTCCTAACTCCTCTTCAAGCAAAAGCCATAGAATGTATCAGTTGCTCAGCCAGCCCTTATCTCAGCCAATAGGAACGCAAGGAAACTAGCCCAAGGCCAAAAGTATGCTAGCCACCTCCTGTCTTTGTGTAACCAGACCCTAGCTGCACCCTACCCTTGCGTCATTAGCCCCCCGGCCATCACTCAACCAACCGGAATCGGCCAAATCAGTGGTCCGAGTAAGCCCCCACCCCCTGACCCAAGCCCTATAAATTCTTTGTTCTCCCAAGACTCCGGGCTCTCTTGCTTCCTGTCACTCCACTGTGTCAGTGAGGGAGGCAGAGGGACCAAACTAGCTAGTTTGAATAAATGACTCTTTGCTTTTGCATCGGACTCGGCTCCCTGGTGGTCTGTCTTTGGGGATTTTGAAATCTGGGCATAACATCTACATACAGTTGAATACTTCATAGCAATTACACAATTTCTCAAGCAACTTATCACAGAGATGAGTATGAAAATATCACATAAAGAGAAAGTAGTCTTTTTGGCACAATAGAATACCTACGATAACAATATTATTCATATTAAATATAACTACAAGCAATAATAATAAACAGTAATAAACATCAGATAGTCATCGAAAAGGAGGTTACTATTGACTGGAAATAAGTAAGACAGAAGTTTCCAGGGGGGTGAAAATGTTCTATTTACTATTTTTGGTAGTGGCTATAGAGGAGCATACAGTTGCCTAATGTCATTGTGTTACGGATCCCAGGGCAGGATGAATGGGGACACTGAGACAGGCATGTTAAAACAAGGCCAAGCAGTGTGGGCAATTTGCAGCCAGCTTGTAACTAACAAGCCATTATCTTCCCCAGCCGCGGACACAGAGCAAATGGTTAAAAACCTCCCTAATGAGAGAATGCAGAAACGGAGCGGACAAAGGGGAAAGAAAAAAAAGGGGGGGGGCATTTTACTCCCTAAGCAGAGAAGCCAGCAGTCTCAGGCTGGGCGAGATAAAGTTGCCAGGTGCTTCTCATGAATTCTGGGAAGGCCACAGTAAAGTAAAAAGGGACCTTGAGAATTAATCTGCACCAAGATATTCAGCAGAGCAATTTTGAGACCTATAGACAGGAGGGCATATAACGCCTTGAACCCCCACCCAACGTGCTTTTCTGATTAGCTGAGAGCCAGTCTGTGCTCCATAAGCCAGACGCATAGGTTTGCTTGCTTTGCTTTTTCAATAAAGGGGCATGCTTTAATTGCTTTAATGAATTGGCTTCCACAATGCTGTCAAGGTCTCTCATTTAAATTCACTTCTATGATGCCAAACCGGTTTGGCTCGGTGGATAGAGTGTCAGCCTGCGGACTGAAGGGTCCCAGGTTCTATTCTGGTCAAGGGCATGTACCTTGGTTGCGGGCGCATTCCCAGTGGGAGGTGTGCGGGAGACAGCTGGTCGATGTTTCTCTCTCATCGATGTTTCTAACTCTCTATCCCTCTCCCTTCCTCTCTGTAAAAAAATCAATAAAAAATATATTTAAAAAAAAGTAAATTCACTTCTATGAGAAGACAATGATCAAGGTTGGGGACAGCCCTCTCCCACTGGCTCAGGGGGCCATCTGGTACCACCTCTTTGGTATCAGTGAGAGGTGCCTCTAACAACTGAATATAGGACGTGAAGTAAAGTATCTGCATGATGCACTTTATGTTAGTTGTATCTCAATAAAAACACAGAGCAGTAGGTATTATGAAGAAAAGAAGCAGGAGCTGAAAAAAAGAACAGGGAGTCGAAGCAGATGTAAAAAGGGCACTCACCCACGCATGGAGGTATTGGACAGACCTGGAGGTGCCCAGCTTACAGAGAAGACATGGTCTTTTTGTAAAGAGCACCGACCAAGAGCTAATCTGGGGCCACACTGCAGGGAAACTAAGCTGAAAGTGGAAAGTTGAATTACTGAGCGAGGTGCACTTTTCCTGTTTTATTGCTTCCCTTGCCCTTTAACATTGTTGCACTTTATTCTCAGTAATGCCAGAGGGAGACGGAGGAGGGTCTTTGTTCTTGCATGGACCACACTCGCGTGCCCATTGAGGCGTGAATGAGTGTTGGGAGATGGAACATGTGGGGAGCATCCTCGGGGGCTGTGTACTCAGAGTGTAGTCCCAGGAACTGAAGGATCGGCTTCACCTGGGAGCTCGTTATAAATAGACATTCTCAAACCCCACCCACACCTGCCGAGTCAGAAACTCTGGTGCTTGTCATTTGTGTTTCAAACACAAACAGGCTGGTGCGGCTCGCTTGGTTGGAGCATTGTCCATGTGCTAAAAGGTCAGCTGTTTGACCCCCAGTCAGGGCAAATACCAGGTGGCAGGTTTGATCCCAGGTCAGGGTGCATACAGGAGGCAACTGATCAATGTTTCTCTCTCTCTCTCTCCTCTCCCTTTTTTTCTCCCTACAATCAATAAAAACATATAAAACAAAAGACATAGCCTCCAAAGTAACACTGTGCACTGAGGTTTGAGAACCAGTGCTTAAAGGGGAAGGGTATTCTCAAGGCAAAAATGGTCAAAGCTACAAGATTCAGCTCTTCCCTCTAGAGCAGTGGTTCTCAATCTTCCTAATGCCGCGATCCTTTAATACAGTTCCTCATGTTGTGGTGACCCCCAACCATAAAATTATTTTCGTTGCTACTTCATAACTGTAATTTTGCTACTGTTATGAATCGTAATGTAAATATCTGATATGCAGGATGTATTTTCATTGTTACAAATTGAACATAATTAAAGCATAGTGATTAATCACAAAAACAATATGTAATTATATATGTGTTTTCCAGTGGTCTTAGGCGACCCCTGTGAAAGGGTTGTTCGACCCCCAAAGCGGTTGAGAACCGCTGCTCTAGAGGGTCAACTTCTATCATCCTATATAATGAAAGCCCAATATGCTAAGTGTCCAACCAATTGACCGTTCAACCCATTCAACCAGTGGCTATACCATGCACTGACCACCAGGGGGCAGATGCTCCTACTGGTAGGTTAGCTTGCTGCTGGGGTCCGGCCGATTGGGACTAGGCAAGACAGGCCTGACATGCCCTGGAGCCCTCCTGCGTCCCTCCCAGGCCCCGATCGTGCACCGATGGGGCCCCTTGGCCTGGCCTGTGCCCTCTCACAATCCAGGACCCCTCGGGGATGTTGGGAGAGCCAGTTTTGGCCTGATCCCTGCAGACCAGGCCGAGGGACCCCACTGGTGCACGAATCCATGCACTGGTCCTCCAGTGCAGTGATGGCGAACCTATGACACTCGTGTCAGAGGTGACATGCGAACTCATTTTTTTGGTTGATTTTTCTTTGTTAAATGGCATTTAAATATATTAAATAAATATCAAAAATATAAGTCTTTGTTTTACTATGGTTGCAAATATCAAAAAATTTCTATATGTGACACGGCACCAGAGTTAAGTTAGGGTTTTTCAAAATGCTGACACGCTGAGCTCAAAAGGTTCGCCATCACTGCCTAGTGTATTATATGACTAGAGACACAAGGTACCTTTCTAGGAGGTCAGGGAAGCCTGGAAGAGGAGCTGACACCTGTGGAAGCCTTCAATGAGGTGAGGTTTGAGCCACAACAGTAAAGAGATTTTTAAAAAGAAATAGTGGGTAATAAAAAGATTGCAAGTCAGTTAAAAACTGTGTGATGAGAGCTAGAATGTGTGAATTCGGCTGGTGAGGACCAGGGAGGCTGTGAGAAACGCTGTTCTGACATGAAGGTGCTGTTGAGCAGCAGCAGAAAATAGAGGCTATGGAGGAAAACGGGGCAGTTTATCCTCAATGACCCCACATTACCGCTTGTCTTCCACCTCTTGTTTCACAAGCAAACTCTAAACTCCGGAACTGATCTCCTGGTTTGCTGCCATGGAAATTGATCTTAATCCACAGCTTACCCATCGTCAGAGCTGCCAGTCCGGTCTCCTCAAGGCTTACGTGCCTCCTCTTGGTCTGTCCTCCTCGCCTGACTTCCTTTTCCCGTGAGGGGATTTACTTGGCATGCTACATACTGCAAAGCCATCGTACATGTCTTAGCAAGTTTATCTTCACCACTGCCACGACGTATCGTTCTACTTTCCAAGTCGGAAAACAGGCTCAGAGGGCTCACGTGTCCCTCCCCAGGCCACATGGGCTGTCAGAGGCAGCCCTGACCCCCAGGAACTGCTCCGTGCTTTCTCCGAGTACTGTTGCCTGCGATCCATTCTGGCTTCAGGACTGCTTTCTGGGAAGTCAGTGTAGAAAAGAAGAGAACATTCTTAGACTCTTCCCAAAACATAACTCTTACTGTTTGTCACTGCTTTTAATCTCCCCTGTTGTTACTCTCCTTAGGAACTGCATTATTTAACTCTATTAAATATTTAGGAGCACAGTATGAGAGGTGCCATACAAAATAAAGTTTTAGTATCCAGCGGATGCACGCGCATATGTATATTATGTGCAGAGACAAACACACAGCCCAGAGAAAGATTGTTACTCCAGTGACATCATATCATCTGTCTGAGCTCACTTCTTAACCTTCTTCCCTCTCTGGCCTGGGTCTTGCATGGCTAGTTCTGGCTTTCTGCTCTCCAAGTAAAATGGTAAGAGTCAAGTCACAGAGAACACATCACTGTGTCCAGTGTTATAGAGTCCATCTTGTGAAAGGGGCAAAGGTTGGTGACACCACCAGTTCTGTGCCTGCAGATGCATTCCTTTCTGGAGTAGCAAACACAACCAGACCCAAGGGGGCAAAATTGGTATGTGACAGAGTTAAAACCAGAATGGTATGTTTGCTCTTCTCTAGTTGAAGTGTTCTTGCTGTTACCTCCCAGCTCCTGGAGTTAATTTTGTCCTCCTTGACTTTTCAATGTGCAATAAGTCCTCTAAGGGGCGCTGTTGGCCAGGGGCGCTGAGGTGACTCCAGGCAGGGAGAACAGGCCCTGCTGACTTTCTGTAAATAACCCTCATAACACCAGCATGTGGGCCCCATTCTTTGTCTTTTCTGGGTGATTTTTCACTTGCCTGCCTTCATGTATGTAAGTATTGAGCCCTAGCAAATAGCTTTGGTATTACACATATTGGTGTACCTACTCATTTTTTAACCAATATACATTGAGCCAAATTTGTTGCTAGATATTGTTTTAGTGACTGAGACTAGAACACTAAATGAAAGAAACAAGGTTTTCATTCTCCAGATTCTAATGGAGGAGACAAATATTAATGAAATGAATGTATAAATGAATGAGTGCTACTAAGTGCATTGAGAACATATGGTGGGAAGCTTGGGACAGGTGTGTTGAATAAGTGAGTGTGACTAAATAAGTGGGTATGTCTCTGAATGAGGTGAAAAGATTACTCCTTAAAACTCTGTGGGTAATAGGAAGAATGATAAATGGAGACTGTAAAGTCAGTATGGAGCTAAGCAAAATAATATGGTGTAATGTCACCGAAGTAGGCAGAATAATGGTTTCCTTGGAAACTGAGAATATAGTATCTTACGGGCACAAGGGACTTTCACAATGCCATGTAAGGTTAGGACCTTGAGATGTGGAAATTATCCTAGGTTACCTATGTATCTATATAGGCCCAACCTAATTGCATGGACCCTTAAAAGCAGGAGGCCTTTCCTGGCTGTGGTCAGGATGAGAAATGTGACCACAGAACAGTTTCGTAGAGATAACAGCATAAGAAGGACTCAAAGTGTTGTGGCTAGTTTTGAAGATGAAGGGAAGGGTCCATAACCCAAGGAATGCTGGCGACTTTGAGAAGCTAGAATAAGTGAGGAAACAGAGACTCCTCCATAGTCCTGAGCAAGGACATGGTTCCACTGCAAACACTTCAATTTAACCCAATGAGACTGGTGTGGACTCCTGGCATGTGTAACTGTAAGATAGAATATCTGTGTTGTTTCAAGCCAAGCAGTTATTGGTACTTGGTTTAAGTGGTAAATGAAACTCCTACAATCTCCATGTTGGTGACTATGAAGACTGTAGGATCAGATCATCATTCTTTTCACTTATTCCTATTTGTCCTGATTTTTCTTTTCTGGTAATATTTTTTTTTCTCTTCCAGCAGGCTTCTGCTTTTCAGGCCCACAATCCTTCTGAAAAGGATTGGGGTTAACCCATGATATGGGTGTGTTATGTTCCTCTTCTCACTGGAAGAAGTTGTGCGTGAATACCAGACTGCTGCCATTAGATCTATTTTTTAAATGGCATCTCATTTTAAAAAAAATATGTTTTTATTGATTTTAGAGAGAGAGGAAGGGACAATAGGAGAGAGAGAGAGAAACATCAATTGTTTGCTTCCTGTACACACATTAACCAGGAATCAAACCCACAACCTGGGCATGTGCCTTGACTGGCATTGAACTGCTACCTTTTGGTCCATGTGGCCCAACCAACTGAGCCACAGCAGCCAGGGCTGCTGCCATCAGATCTCGATGAGCCACTGGCAACACTTTTATTTGGGAAATTAAAGTGTTTGAAAGCACTACATTTTCCCTTAGCTTGACTCGAGGAATAATTTTTTTCTGTAAAAAAAAAAAAAAGACTAGTGTTTTGTTTCAGTAATACATTGTGTTTTAAAAATGCATTTTTCTTTATTTAATATGCATTGGAAATTAATTTTTTTCTATCTGCTCTGCATGGTATAAGATGTGTAAGTAATTCTTTTATTTGTTTGTCTTCATTTGCTTGTATGTTTATTGTCCATCCTCTCACATGTTTTCAGAGCGTATAAAATATTAAAGCTTTAAGAGATTAAATACATTGATTGGACTTTAAAAAAATCACATTTTAGAGTAACAGAATCATACACTCCCCAGAGTGTTTTAAGTACTGAATTTTCGTGTTTTGTTTCACTTAAATTGGTTCTTTCTCTATATTTTACAGAGAAAAAACTGAACTTTGCCTTGCTAAATACAATAAAAAAAAACATTGTTGGGGTCCAGCCCCAGAAGGTCCAGGGGCTCCCAAAGGTGTGGACGGAGTCAGCGAAGAGGAATGATACGGAGGCAGCGTTCAGTTGATCATCATAGCTAGGTTCTCTCTTTATTTTACATCTGTATTTATACCATTTGATCCTATAAGCATGCCTCTATAATCACATCATGGTATGTTTTGGGTAACCTTCTACAGTTCCTTGTTTCATTTGCATAGTTTCTTAGCTAACCTTTACCAAAAATCCTGTCTCTATCTAGTTCTGTTGATTTTAATCTTGTCTAGGTTAATCTCTGTTCCATTATCAGGGCTATTCCAAGGTCGCTGCTCTACTGATAGGCTACAAGGAAGTGACTGAAGGAGATTCTCCTACCCAGTAAAGGTTATGTCCTCCCAGCCTCGCTGCTTGCCTTCCCTGGGACTGCCCTGTGTCGGTGGATCTCCAGGGGTATAGGCTTTGGTGCTTTCCCTGGTGGGCAGACCCCTGGGGATGTGGGCCCAACAAGTCCCAAATTTATTGCCAACAGTCTTAGTCCAAGTTCTTCATAAGTCCTTTCTCAGGGAGGTGGCCCTGGCTAGAATACATAGCGCTAAGAAGGGGAGCAAACCTATTAAGAACAGTATGCCAGGTCCCTTGAAACATAAGCTGTGCAGATGTTTCTTCCCTGTAGCTACTGTGTCAAGCAGCAAGGGTGGACCGGCTTCCGGCAAAACATTGTGAGACATTTCTGTGTTTTGCATGTGTTATTTATTGCTAGAACTAAACTAATATTTATTGATTCTCAGGTGAACACTTTAGCCAGAATGCACACCAGTTCATAATTATCATATAACATATATATTGTATAGTGCTGTCTTATTTATTTTCTGAATTTGAATTGGGCTATGGTCTGATTTAAGAACAGCATTTGACCTAAGACTACCCACAGATACTCCTGAATATAACCCGTGGCCCTTATTACCCTATCATACACATTGATGGGCCAAGTTATACTTTTGAAGCGATTGATAGAACTATATGTTCTCTCTCTCTCTCTCTCTCTCTCTCTCTCTCTCTCTCTCTCTCTCTCTCGTCTCTCTCTCTCATCTATCTATCTTTTTACATATCTATCCATCTATTGTACTTGGACTCTTAACCCCTTGTGTGCCTTTTTTCTATTTTGTTGAAAATTGCTGAGATAACCCTTTCCCAAGGGCCTACCCGTGGTCGGCAAACTGCGGCTCGCAAGCCACATGAGGCTCTTTGGCCCCTTGAGTGTGGCTCTTCCTAAGCCTTAGGAGTACCCTAATTAAGTTAATAACAATGTACCTACCTATATAGTTTAAGTTTAAAAAATTTGGCTTTCAAAAGAAATTTCAATGGCTGTACTGTTGATATTTGGCTCTGTTGACTAATGAGTTTGCCGACCACTGCACCAGTGGTTCTCAACCTTCTGGGCCTTTAAATACAGTTCCTCACGTTGTGACCCAACCATAAAATTATTTTCATTGCTACTTCATAACTGTAATGTTGCTACTGTTATGAATCATAATGTAAATATCTGACATGCAGGATGGTCTTAGGCGACCCCTGTGAAAGGGTTGTTCGACCGCCAAAGGGGTCTCAACCCACAGGTTGAGAACCGCTGGCCTAGACCCTTATAAGCCTCAGCAGAACTTCCCTGAACACCTGGCATCCTCAGTTGGATTACACTGCCTGGTCTTGCCTACCTGGTCACCCCCAGTAAAGGCCAAGCCTTAGGCAAACAGACATGTGGCAAGTGCTGTCATGACCCCACTGACGGAAGTGCTGGCCCACTTTTGGCCGCAGAGAGAAAGGTCTCAGCATTCTGAAGATTTCCCCTCTCTGTCTCAACACTTCCAGAACCTGCTTGAGACAGGTCAGAATCTGAACACCTTTATGCTTTCCCTGGCTACTTATCTTCTCCTTCATTTTCTGGTGAGAAATGAACAGCAGCTTAAGTGTGCATTTGGATTTTTTTAACACCCTGTGTATCTACAGAAATGTTTACTTATATGACAAAAGTAAATGTTCTAGATCCACTTTTAGAGGTAGATAAATGACAGACAGATGATGATGATAAATAGATATAGATAGATAGATAGATAGATAGATAGATGATAAATAGATGTATCTTGTGAAAGAAAATGATCTGATGAAGAGACAATTCTTCTATATTATTTTTTCAATGCTTTTGCATTTTCTAAATAGTGTTTTCTTGCCTGATAGCAGCACAATTCTCTTATATTCTTGGTAGACTCATCCATAGACTCACCTATTTAATAATGTTAGCAATATAGTCACATTTTAGCAAAATCAGACATAGGTTAAAAAATGAACCAAATTCCCACTCCTAAAATTATTGCTTTTAGTGAGTTGGATGCATTTGTGTCAGATAGCTGTCATATGACACAAATGTGTCCAAGTCACTATCTATAGATACAGATATCTATATCTATACCTATTCCAACACCTGTAGCTATACCTATCCATAAATATAGATGTCTATGCTTTTGCTATAAGGATCGTTGGTCATTCTTTTTCATTATACAAATATGAATGTTTATTGCATAATATTTATAAAATGAATAACATTATATAAAACAAAACACAAGTCACATTTACTTAAATATCTAAAAGAGATGATAATTATTACAATTTTCTTCCATTTCTCTTGAGATTTAGAGCCATGAAGAATTTTTACACACACACACACACACACACACACACACACACACTAACTACAATATCTTTGGACCATGAGTAGTTCCATTCATAAAATAAAAATTAATTGGAATATTGTGTCCTATCAGTGCTAATGTTTTTTTGTAGGAGAGGGGAATGATATCATATTAGTCATTAAAAATCATTATTTTTTTTAGCAGATGCTAAAATCATTGGGAATTTTCTATAAATGTAATGCCTGGAAACCTAGGTGCATTAAGTCAAGAACACAGTGGGATTGTTGATGAATAGTTGGGATCATTGGGTCAAGGATTCATTGGCAAAATCTGAAGACATAGTCATGAAATATGAATTGTGCAATTCCTCAATTCACTAAGTTTTATCTCCAGATTAGGGAGATAGACCAAATTTAAAATATATTCTAGTAAGGACCGTGACCTTGATAAAGCTATTCTTTATTATCCTCTGGGTTAATGTATAGGATAAAAGTAGTTTCAAGCCAGTACCAGTGAAAGGCATCATAAGATATCAGATTAAAGAGCAGAGGACTCACAGGTTTAAATTAAAGTGAGTGACTTTACTAGCAAAGTGATTGTTAATGAATGATACATTTTCAGGGGCCTACTATGTGCCATAAGAAAACCTGATAATCAAATCTGAATAAGCTGTGGAATTCTAGCTATGTTTTACAATATTATTTCTTCTGCTTTTCTGTTTCCTATTGGTGTCATACTTTAATTTTTTTTTAAATTTATCAATTAATGTTAGAGAGGTGAAGGGAGGAGAGTTGGGGGGGATTTGTTGTTCCACTTATTTATGCATTCATTGGTTAATTCTTGTATTGCCTTAGCAGAGGATCAGACCCACAACCTTGTTGTATCAGGATAACACTCTAAACCAGTGGTCGGTAAACTCATTAGTCAACAGAGCCAAATATCAAGAGTACAACGATTGAAATTTCTTTTGAGAGCCAAATTTTTTAAACTTAAACTATATAGGTAGGTACATTGTTATTAACTTAATTAGGGTACTCCTAAGGCTTAGGAAGAGCCACACTCAAGGGGCCAAAGAGCCGCATGTGGCTCGCGAGCCTCAGTTTGCCAACCACTGCTCTAACCAACTGAGCTACCCGGCCATGTAGTCAATGTCATATTTATCACAAAGTTGAAATATCTTTAATTGGTTTCATTTGTCACTGTTTCTTTTCTCCACTGACCTCCCATACCTTGAAGCTTTATATTATCTTATGGAGCCCACAAAATTTTCTATTTCAAATCCTGGAGTGTGTTTCTGACCATTGATGAAATCTTAATTATTTTCTTCAATATTATGTAAAACATATGCAATTTTTAAAACTCACTCTCACTCCTGATTGGCTGGTGGGTGTGGCTGGTGGGCATAGCAGAGGTGCGGTCAATTTGCATGTTTCTCTTTTATTAGATAGGATGTTATACACACACAAACACACACATTTTAAGTTATAGTTTCCATGGAGTCCAAATCCCCCATTTTTTGCAAATAAACCTGAATTTTGGATACAGGTATAATGTCTCTGTTTTATCTGTAATGAATATTATTTTATTGGATATATTCCTCGCACCAGCATGTCAGTATCTATTTAGATTGACATTTTTAGTCCAATATATTTGATGTCTCATATGTTAATGCCATTTTGTTACTTGACAGAACAGAAATCAGAGAGTTGTCACTTTAAAATTTGTTATAAATCCGTTAACTATTAATACTGCTGGTAATAAATCCACCCAATTCTCAATGATGAAAAAAATTATAAGATATTTTGTCAAATTATTAAAACTGAAAAACATTACATGTATCATCTATTTTTAAGTTAGCCAGGTTCAGCGACCTTGTCAAAACATTAATTGAAGCTCATTTGTTCTTTATTTGATCCTTTATATTGGACCCTGTGTTCCAACTTCCAGATGCTCCTATGCGCCCAGACAACCAAGGGGTCCGGACTGCCTGTCACCACTTGAGCCAATGAAGCAGAGACAGGTCTGAATCATATATGAGCGTTTATTCCAATACTGCCGGCAGCGTGGGAGAGCAGTCGGTCACCCACAAAAATCTGCTCTGACCCCCCCTTGCCAGTGGCTGGTTATATACATCTGAGGGAGAAGACAGCTATAGGCAGCTGTGAGCTACAAATGTAACATGGAAAGAGGAGGGTAGAGTCTACAGTCTGGTCTTCAGAAGCTCAAAATCAGATAACAAGGTGGCTAATCTTCTGTGATGTTACAAACTCAGCCTGTTCCTGGGACCAGAGAATGGCCAGCGTCCTGAGAAAAACTCCCGAGGGTGTCAGGGTCTGGGCACAGCAACCAAATCAAAGTGTGTCCTGTCCTGGTCTGTTCTCAAAATGTATTTTTTTTCTGAGTTATGGACCCATCAAGGCATCTTATCTTTTTACAGCCTTGATTCATCCTCCAGTTTCCAGGTTCTGTAAGAAAATTTTTTATCTATAGTTAATAAGGTGAATAATATTAGACAACTATGGCTCTATTCTCATTACATGTCCTTCCCCTCTCTTACTTTGATATTTTGTTTCTTTTTTATAATAAGTTATTTTCTGGGTATTTATACTTTCTAAACAATTGCGTTTGAATTGTTAATGTTTCTTTTTACTGTTTTGTTTTTTCCTCTAATCTAATGTACAGGTCTGTAGTTGCAAAGTATTTTTTTTTTTAAATCATCATCACCATCACCATAACATTTGCTGTTCTGCATTCCTCTAACATCTTATAAAAATGCTCTTTTTTTGTTCTGGCAAGTTTGGCTTAGTGGATAGAGCGTTTTCCCACAGACTAAAGGGTCATGGGTTCAATTCCAGTCAAGCGCACATCCTTCAGTTGAAGCCTCACTCAACCCCTGGCCCTGGCCAGGGTGTGTGCCAGAGGCGACCAATCAGTGCATCTCTTTCACATTGATGTTTCTCTCTTTCTCTGTCTCTTTAGAAAAATCAATGGAAAAATATCCTTGGGTGATGATTAACAACAACTAAAGAAGAGGATTTTTTGGAACAGTTTCTGGGTTTACAGGAAAATGGAGTGGAAAGTCGAATACCCACATGTTCCCTCTTCCTTTTCCCAATTAATAGCATTTGTGTTAGTGTAGTATTTTTGTTACAATTTATGTTCCAATAATATTGATACACTAGAGGCCTGGTGCACAAATTCTTCACTGGGGTGGGGGGGAATCCCTCAGGCTGGAGAGATGTCCGCCTTCTGGCTTAGACCACAGGGGGAGTACCACTCAGCCAGAAGCCAGGCTTTCTGCTCACCAGCTGTGAGCCCGGCTTCTGGCTGAGTGGTGCTCCCCCTGTGGAAGCACACTGACCACCAGATGCAGCTCTTGCGTTGAGTGCCTGCCCCCTGGTGGTCACTACATGTCATAGTGATCGGCTGTTCCCCGGTTCAGTTGATTTGCATATTAGGGTTTTATTATGTAGGATTATTATTAACTACAGTCTATAGTTTATATAGGGTCCACTCTACCTGTCGTAAATTTTGTGAGATTGTCATACATCACTGTGAGATTTGTTAAATGTATAATGGCATGTTTCTACCATTTCAGATGATACAAAATAGTTCCACTTCCATAGAAAACATATCCCACCTGTCTAACCCTCTCCCCATCACCTGGAACCCCTGGGAATCACTGATCTCTTTACATGGTTTGCCTTTTCCAAAATGCCTTACAATAGTCATCATAAAATATGCAACCATTTCAGATTGGCTTTATTCACTTTAAAATATGCATTTAAATTCCCAGCATGTATTCTGTGGCTTGATAACTCTTCTAGCATCTCTTTCATCTTCTCAATCCCTGATATACAATGACTTGCAATTCAATTACCTCAGTAGCAGGTTTTCTCAATCTTCTGATTATTCTATCAGCCACCTTCTTTTTTTAAAAAAAAAAATATTTTATTGATTTTTTACAGAAAGGAAGGGAGAGGGACAGAGAGTCAGAAACATCGATGAGAGAGAAACATCGATCAGCTGCCTCCTGCACACCCCCTACTGGGGATGTGCCCACAACCACAGTACATGCCCTTGACCGGAATCGAACCTGGGACCTTTCAGTTCGCAGGCCGATGCTCTATCCACTGAGACAAACCGGTTAGGGCTCAGCCACCTTCTAATGTTAACTCTCATAATATCCCTCGAAATAAATTTACCTTTCTAGTTTTTATTTTCTATTTTCCCATATTTGTTCTTTAGAAAGCAAGTAGACTGCATATGCTCTAGGTCAGTGATGGCGAACCTTTTGAGCTCGCGTGTCAGCATTTTGAAAAACCCTAATTTAACTCTGGTGTCGTGTCACATATAGAAATGTTTTGATATTTGCAACCATAGTAAAACAAAGACTTATATTTTTGATATTTATTTTATATATTTAAATGCCATTTAACAAAGAAAAATCAACTAAAAAATGAGTTCGCGTGTCACCTCTGACACGCATGTCATAGGTTCGCCATCACTGCTCTAGGTCTTTGAATACACTGTTTTTATTTGCTGCCATAGAAATTGAAGTTGTTGAAAGGTTATGGGATGTTGGAGAATGTCTTTGAGCGTTCCTAATAAGTTTTACCTAATTTCCTCCCTCAGGGAGGCAACACTTTGCTGGGAATAAACAAGGCCCTAAGTTCAACTCTGTTGGTAAAACAGCTGCTTTCCTCCCCAGGCCTGAGGACAGCAGCAGCCAGCCATCAGTGTCTGCTCGCACCATGATAAGGAGAATGCCGGCCTTCGTGGCTATCATAAACGAGAAAAAGTGCTCAGAGCTTCTTTAATTAATTGGAAACAGGATGTTATTTATCCCACCGGCATCAGTAACTCTCAAAAAACAGACATTGCCTTCTCAAAGCATCAGGTTGTCTCTTGATAAAACCTTTGCATTCAACCTACCTAAAATTCTCTACTTTTATCAGATATCATTCCTGACTGGCTTACAAATATACATTGTGCATTTCAACTGTTATTATTTTTCCACACATATTGAAGAAAATTATTTAGTTTCTATTAAAAGTTGGGAGGCGTCTGTGATAGATAGCTCACATTTTTATTTCCTGTATTTACTAATCACCAATGTTTTACAGTTTATTTCATACAATATTTCATAGAATCTCATTATTAAACTTAAAGGTATATATGATTAACCTAAATTTTGTGGACACATTGAGATTCCAAAAACTAAATAACCTGAACAACATCACAGAGCAAGAAAATGATCCAAAACAATATTTAAAGACAAATTTATTTTCTTCTAAGACTTTTCACTACCTAGTCTGCAACAGTGAAGTTATGCTGCTAAATATCTCATACATATATGTAACCAAACAGATGAATGCAAAACTTGTGAGGCCGGTGCTAGTGCAAAAAGAAAGAGTTTAATTCAGGAGCCACATGGCCTGAGAGAATGGTGGACTCCCGTCTCAAAGACCTTCTCCCCCGCCTGCTCACGCCCCCACCGTTCTTATAAGGATGGGGGGGGGGACTTCTTTCCTATCTAATTATCTTGCTAGGTTTTGGCTCACCTGGGTTGGTCTCTTCATCTTTCTAGCTTTTGGTGCAGTCAGTGGAAGAACCTCCTCTGGACCAATCTTGGCCCATCAGGGAGGCTCCCTGGCCCTCTGGCTGACTGTCTACTGAAACAACTTCGCCCTTCAAAACTCTGGACCCTTGTAATCTTACAAGGCAAATGGATGAAGGCCTCATCTTCTTGCTGTCAAAGGGTGTAGTCTTACCTTTCCCTGGGTCCAGAGGTTCTTACTATCTACAGAAGGAAGAGAGGGGACAAGAATGGAAGGAAGCTGCCCTAACCAGTTTGGCTCAGTGGATAGAGCGTCGTCCTGTGGACTGAAAGGTCCCGGGTTCGATTCTGGTCAAGGGCAGATGCCCGGGTTGCAGGCTCAATCCCCAGTAGGGGGCATGCAGGAGGCAGCCAATCAATGATTCTCTCTCATCATTGATGTTTCTCTCTCTCTCTTCCTCTCCCTTCCTCTCTGAAATCAATAAAAATATTTGCTGGAAGCCGATCCACCCTGGCTGCTTGAGGCAGTCTCTGCAGGGATGAAATGGAGATGAGAAACGCCCTAGCCTTTGGAATGGAATGGATGGGATTAAGATCAAATAGGATAAATGCAGAAGTAAGAGGACAATAGGGGGAGGAACCTGGCTAGGAGAAGAGGGGTTGTTTCCCCAGGTGAGGATTTTTATCAGTAAACCCTTTAACTGAGTGTCAGAGCGGTGGTTGGTCGCTTTGGTCTTTGCTTGGAGTGACCTCCTTCAGTTACTTCCTTGTAGCTTAGTGGAACAATAGAGTAACCTTTGAATGGAGATGGGAAGCCCCCTGGCCTTTTGTATAGAATGGATAGAATTGGGACCAAATAGTATAAATACAGATTTTAGATGGCAATAAAGAGAAGAACCTGTCTATGATGATCACCTGAACACTGCCTCTGTGTCTTTCCTTCTCCGCCGACTCCGTCCACACCTTGGGGAACCCCTGGACCCATTGGGGCTGGACCCCAGCATATATTAAAGAAAAAAAAAGAATGGAGGGAAGCATTTGCATGAGGGAGGAGGATTGCTGCCTTCAGAAGACGGCATATGGGGTCTCTAGGGGATAGCTCTGCTGGACAAGCACAGCTGGTAGACTGCTTCATGTTTCATTGATGTTGCAGGTGAGCTTCCAAGGGAGTCCTGTTGTTTAGATAACAAATCAAGTATTTAGTGGGCTATGCCTAGTAGTGCAGGGGAAACTTTAGAGAAGTCCAAAACTGGAGAGACCTAATGACACCATGATTTAATCCAGAGCTGGACTTGGGGTGTCACATAAAACAGCTGGATAGATTTGCCAAGAAAACCAATGTCTAGAAAATGCAGAATAAAATAAAAATATTGTTCCTCTGATTGGGTGGCTCAGTTGTTTGGAGCATTGTCCCACACACCAAAAGGTGGTGGTTTTAATTCCTGGTCAGGACACATACCCATGTTGGGGTTCAATGCCTGGTTGGGTCACTGTGGGAGGCAACTGATCTGTTTCTCTCCCACATTGATGTTTCCCTCTCTCTCTTCTTTCTAAAATAAAAAAAAATTAAAAAAGGAAAGAAACATTGCCACTTAGCTTTGGGAGGCACTGTTCCTTTCTGAAAGAGGAATTCTAAATCTGCTCCGGGAGTGCAGGCCCAGCTTTCCCTTGCTGTATTAACAGCAGCAGCCAGAGCCTAGTCCTCCTCAGGTGGCACCCACTTGATCAGTGTGTGGTGAATCTAAGGTTTGATTCCTCTGAGCTTTAGGGAAGAGTGTGCTGTCAGCAGGATGTCATCGGGACTGGTCCATTGCTCAGCTAACTGCTGTTCAGGACCTTGAGTCTTCCAGGTCTTTAGAAAGACTCGGTTCCCCAGCTGGAACAGGTGTAAGGGCTGGTCAGATGGGTAGAAAGACCTGCATGAGCAAACTTGTGCAAAGTTGTTAGTGTTTGTTCTAGATGTGCATATTGCTTGCTTTTTTATTCATGTGCTAAGTCTAAAGAAGGTGTTTCTAAAACAAAAACTTGGAAGGGTCTAGGAATGCTACCTTAATCTCAGAGCAAGGCGTAAGGAGTGCCTGGTCCCATTTCAAATGTGCTTCCTAGCATATTCTTTGCCAGGGTCTCCTTATTGTGTGTTTTTTCTCAGTCTTCTCCATAGATTGGGGTCTCCAAGATGCACATAGTTTTCATTGAATCTGTAGTGCCCCTTCTATCTTCTGGGAGATTTCTGAAGTGAACGATGGTCCATTGTTGTTTTGAATGCTGTAAGGAATTCCAAATCTAGGGATTATTGCTTTGAGTAGAAATTTTGCTATCTCAGTTGCCTTCTCTGTTCTAGTGGGGAATGCCTGTACCCATCCAGAAAAGGTGTCTACAAAAAGTACTAAAAAATTAAAATTTCCTGTGGTTTTAGGCATCTGTGTAGTCAACTTGCCTGTCCTCAAACGGGCATATCCCTTTAGATTGCAGTCCCTTTGCAGTCCGGGCTTGTTCTGTCTTAGATTTGTGTTTGGTGCATGTCTGACAGGACAGGCTTGGCTAATCTCCTGAGTGGTCCTTTGTAAATGAGGGCCTTCAAAAGTGGTCTAATGAGGTGCATTGCAGCATCTTCCCATAGTGGGTCCCTTCTTATAGGTGCTTGAGGATGGGATATACAAGAGCTTCAGGGAGTGTAGCTCATCCATATAAATTAGGATCAGTGTTAGAGAACCGCCATTCACGGCCCATTCCTCGTCTCAGTCTGTGCAATGGGGTTTAAATTATGACAAGTCCAGGTGGAGAATTAAAGCCCCAAGAAGTGGTGGCCCTCAGGCAGCAGGTTGGTTTCCCTGGCTTGTTTGGGAACCGTCATTCTGTTGTCCTGGGCAGTGCATCCTGTCAATCTGGATCAGTCAATTCACTGCCTCTGGCAGTTTTTTGTTTGTTTGTTTGTTTGTTTTTAAAGACTAGTTTATTGATTTTTATAGAGAGGGAAGGGAGAGGGGTAGAGACACATTGTGAGAGTGCAACACCAATCAGCTGTCCCTTACCGAGCCTGCAACTCAGGCATGTGCTCTTGATGGGGAATTGAACCAGCAACCTCCTGGAGCACAGGAGGTCACCCAATCAACTGACAACACAGGCCAAGGCATCCCCTAGCGATTTTTAAATCTCTTTTGCATGTTTTATATCGGGAGGTGTCTAGGGACCGCCTGGGCCTCCAGATTCATAATTCCTTTTTACTATTTCTTGGAGATGTTTTCTATCCTTTTTATTCAATTGTTTATTTTGAGTTCTGGGCAGTCCTTTCTCCATTGGCCCTCCTCCTTGTAACAGGCACATTGAATAGCACCTGGCGGGGCTTTCCATATTCCTTTCAGGCCCCGCCTCTTCTTTTGGCTTCCCAGAACTGTTTCTAAGAAAACAGCCACCTGCTGTAATTTCCTTATTTCCTGGGAGCGGTAAACTTGAAAGGCTACGTCCACCAGTTGAGAGGGATTTATTCCTACTTCCCGTCTAAACATTGGAGCTTCCTTCTGATCTCGGGGCACTTTGCCCGATAACAGTCATGTTTACCATCAGGACATTCTCTGGTGCCTGCGGGTCAGCATCAATGTGCTTTCAATAGGCCTGATAGATCCTTTCTCAAGGTCTTCACTTGGTTTCTGTTGAACGGCCTGTATCATCTCCAGCCTCTTTGGCTTAGGCACTACTTTCCTAAGCCCTCCCAATTGCACGCTTAGTAACGTTCTAGGAAGGCTTGGTCCCTGCTATTCAGGCCCCAGTGGGTTCTGTAAGGGAACTGCCATGGCTGGGTTCGAGGTCCCGCTAGGATTCTCTCCATGGAGGTGATGAGCCTCTTCATTAGTCTTATTTATAACTTCCCGTCTGTCCTCTGCCATTAGCAGGATGTGAAGGGGAGACTGTACATCTGCCCAATTTGGATTGTGAGTAGCAAAAACGGAGGTGATAAGGTCTTCCATTTTCTGAGGATCCTCCCTATATGAGGGGTGGACATTCTTCCAATTTGGTAAATCTGAAGTGGAAAATCTAGTATGAGCCCAACAGAAGCCAGTGGGCTGGCCCTCCCAGTTTATTCTGCCTGTAACGTATTGCCTCTAAGGCAGCGGTTCTCAACCTGTGGGTCGCGACCCCGTTGGCAGTCGAACGACCCTTTCATGGGGGTCGCCTAAGACCATCCTGCTTATCAGATATTTACATTACGATTCATAACAGTAGCAACATTACAGTTATGAAGTAGCAACAAAAATAATTTTATGGTTGGGTCACAACATGAGGAACTGTATTTAAAGACCAGAAGGTTGAGAACCACTGAAGGGAATTTTCCTGTTCTGCATAAGTAGTCTCCCTGGCCAAATTGGGTACACTGCCAGGTCTTTGAGGGGGAGACAATTCCTTCGTCATACAGGGGTGGGTTGTCACCCCCCTGGGCCCTATTTCAGGGGTATCTAGCAGAAGGGGTGGTGGCGAGGGAAATCTTCCTGCTGCTAGTCCTGGTTCCCCTGGGCTCAGGGCATTAAAGAGACTCATTTCCTCATTTGCCTTTCCGTCCTGTGTCTTACTATCAGGAGAGGTTTTGAAGCCAATTCCTTCTCTGCATCAGTAGGTTGTTCCCTTTCTTTGCTGAATCCTTATTGTGTAAAGACTTAAATGCTTGAATATAAGGGATTTTGCCCTTTTCTCCGACTGTTGGTGAAACAATTCCAACTACACGATGGTGCAGTAAGTGAGGGGCCATTTCCCTGTAGAGTCTAAAGTATACATAGGCCAAGCTGTATTATAACAGAAACCAATTCCTTCTTAGTCATTGGAGCACAGTTGTACATGGGCCAATCTGCTAATATTCGGCCCAGTGGGCTCTATCAGGAGTCAAAACAGAACAATCCCTGATGGCACGAGTACAAACCCAAAATCCTAACCATAGAAAGACCCCAGGGAAAGTGGAACGTATGAACAACACTTGGATACATAATTCCATTATTCCAAACAAGTGCTCACAGGCACGTCTTAGCATCTTATCTCCTGCCAACCGACACAGCCAGCCATCCTAACTGGGCCCAAATGGCAGGAAGCCCAAGTAGCGCAGAGCCCAAGCGGCAGGGAGAGCCTGCCAACTGGTGCTGCCCAACCGGACCCAAGTGGCACAAAGCTCCAGTGGCACAAAGTTCAGGTGGCACAGAGCCCAGGCGGCAGGTATTCTCGAATTCCCAATGTGCACACTTGCCCCGACCTGCAGGGGACGCATCGTGGGTACTCCACACCAAATCCTGCAAAGGAATGAGAGGATAGGAGACGCGAAGAAATGGAGGCAAGACAAAGTTCTGATCAAGCCTCAGTTTTATTTTTACAGAGGGTAGAATTTATGTTGTTCTAGAGGAGAAGGATGGGCAAGGGGGTAGCCTATCACTAGGGATGTAGCAGGTTCTGGAATGTCGCAGCTGTGAGCTTAGGGTGAGGGTATGTTATCTTTTAACTCCAGGCTAAATCGCAAGGTTGTCTTTTAACTCCAGGCCAAACCTGGAGTTGGCTTGGAGGAGCCATAAACCTATTATGCTGTAAGCTGGAGATGTATATGTGATTTATAATGGCTCCCAACACACACTGGTTCAACTTACCCAGTCTTAGAATTCGTCTGCTCCTCAAAAACCCGTTTCCTTTCACCAGCCCAGCACTTCAGGCCGCCGATGCCTTGAGAAGGATTGATTGCAGGGAAATCCCCGGAGGGAAGCTCTGGGCAGCTTTTGTTAAATCCTCACAGTCCTGCTGTCCCGGGAAGGCCTGTCACAGGCAGCAGGGACCCAGCCTGAGCCCTCCAGGGCTTCCTTAGGTTCACGCTGTCCTGGTGGAGTCGTCACAAAACTATCCAACAAAAACCCCAAAATGGATGTTCAGCTGCCTGCTGCAACAAAAGCCAAGCCAAACTCACTGAGGCAAGGCAAAAAAAAGAAAAAAAAGAAAGAAAAAGAAAAAGAAAGGTGCATTCAGGAGCTACACGACCTGGGAGATGCTGGACTCTTGTCTCAAAGACCAATGAGTCTTTCTCCTCAAGCCCACCATTCTTATAGGGATGGGGGCTGCTTTTTAAATCCAATTATCTTGTTAGCTTTTGGTGCACTGGGGTCTATCCATTCATATTTCCAGTTTGGGATGCTCAGTATAGGAACCTCCCCTACCATCATCTTATCCAATGGGGGAGACACTGAGGGTTCTGCCTGCCTGTCTATGGTAACAGATATACTAGTAAAGTAAAATAATTCCCACTTATGTTAAACTATTTTTATTTAGAACGTTCTTAAATTGAATTCATGAACCAAAATGTGTAAAATGAAGTACTAATATCAGGGGGCCCTAAGATGGAGTTATAAATCCCTTAGGGAAGTCAGGCTTACACACCCCCAACAGCAGAGGAGGCTGGGACTTTTTCCTGTTTGCCATAGAAGTACATTTTGGATCCTGCTGCCCCGCCCCCATTTTCATGCTAACACCTACCTTGTAGTTGCACCACCCAGACCTGACCAATCCTTCTTGAACTAAAACTCACACCCTGTTAGGGAGCCAGGAGGAAAGCCTTTATTCCAGCTTCTGGGTTTTGCCTGTGCAAACTCTGGCTTTTGTTGTCTAACCCAGAGCACATCTCAGGTTTGCCCCTAAATACTTGTCTCCTGAATTCCAGGACTTTAGACCCGGAATAAACTTTTAAACTGTTTCACACCTCAGATCTTTACTGGCTGACATTTCATGGTGTGAGGTCTGTCGGATCCAGAGCACCTTGCCTCTTCCTCTGGCGCTGCTGGGAGACTGAGTAAGGAACCTGGAATGATTGCTGTCTCCTTGGTGGCCCTGATTGATGTGGTAACTCCACTTGCACTTGAACCTTCTGATCTTAGTCAACATTCAGGTTTATTCAACTGTCCTCTGTTGATGGTTTTTGTCTATGAGCCTGTCCAGGCCTATCCAGTGGCAAGGGCTTACTCTGTTATTCTCCTCCCCCTATGGGGAGCCCTTCTGTAAAATCAGTTCATGTTCTAGGAGAGCGGTTGGTGACCAGCTACCATCTGCAATTTCAGATGTTTGAACATTATGAGCCCTCATCCTGCAAAATCCTTTTGACTGGACTGTGATTACCTGGGAACATTTTAGAGCTAAACTGGTAATTAGGGAACTTTTGACCTTCCAAACTTTTTTATTACTATTATAATTTTTATTGGTTTCAAAGAGGAAGGCAGAGGGAGAGAGAGAAACATTAATGATGAGAGAGAATTATTGATCAGCTGACTCGTGTATGTCCCTCATCATGTATCAAGCCCACAACCCAGGCATGTGCCCTGAGTGGGAATCGAACTGTGACCTCCTTATTCATAAGTCAATGCTTCACCACTGAGCCATGTTGGCTGAGGCCAAACTTTTTTCTTGGTTTTTAAACTAAATTAGAAAACCATGGCTCTAAAATAAAACATACTAAATAGTGCACTTATTTTAATTGGTACCTTGAAACTTCTAAACGCATTTAGGACTCTAAATTAAACTGGGTGAACGGACAATTGGGAAAAGAAAAAGTAAAAATGGCTCCTGAGGCCTCTTTCTCCTCCTGTCTTTTTTGTCTGGAGAGGAGTTGGGAGTCAGCACAGTTGTCACCTCTGATACCAACTTGCTCCTCTAGAGAAACCAGCTCCTTTAAATGCAGGCCTTCTAGGCTGTTTTTGTAGTCTGAGCTTCCCAACTTTATTTATTATGCACGCTCCTTTCTATTACTTTTTGTTTGTATTTTTTTCATAGGTTTACCTTAAATGGCTCCCTTAAAAGAGAGGATCTAAAAATCTTAGAGACAATGGAATCATTCTTTGATTTATATGAAGGAGCTGCTAAAAGACAGATTATCTTTAAAAGCAGCTATAAAGAAAAACAATTTGGATCCAATTTTTCTTTGAATTTTGTATTGCTGTATTTAAAACATAAAAATCTTTTAAATGAAAGCTATGAGAGCTCTGTTTGTGTCTGTCTTATGTTTGTGCCTATATATGAATATTATAGATATGTTGTTTTTCTAGCTATGGACTATATGTCCAACATTAATTTGTAAACCTAAAATTAGATTGTAAAGTTGCCCTATTTACTCAGCTTAAAAACAAATGAGCACTATATGAATCAAAGAAATATAACAGAAACTAACCCAAATGCTTTTCAGATGCATGTGATCTAGTATTAATCTTTAGTAAATAAAAGCTAGCTTAAGCTTGTTGGCTTAATTAAAACAGTCATGCCTTTAGATTTATCACTGCTGCAAAATAAGGCAAACATACAGCTTTTGTTCTACCTGGGCTTATTAGTCAA
Source organism: Myotis lucifugus (assembly GCF_000147115.1). Lineage (NCBI taxonomy): Eukaryota > Metazoa > Chordata > Mammalia > Chiroptera > Vespertilionidae > Myotis > Myotis lucifugus. Next base: position 217,426 of record NW_005871484.1, read on the forward strand.
ATAAGCTTAGGTTTTCTCTATTACAAAATATGTTAGCAAAGGAAAGAGACAAGATAATGGCTAATCACTAAAGTCTCATAAAATCTTCAGGAGTAATTTAACTATGATTTTTAAAAACAAATGGTTTAATTATAGAGAAATGGGATAAGAGTACCTAGTTGAGTTTTTCAGCAAATAGTTTTCTCAAAATTATTTGACTCCTCAAACCTTAAAGTTTGTTAAGTTAACTTAAATGACAAATTAAATAAAACTTTAAGTGGAGTTGAGATTAGAGAGAAAAACATGTGGTTGCTCACACTCTGCTGGCTTTGGGCTAGAGACAGGGTGGGGAAGCAGAGTAATGAACTGGTGGCCTGCACGTGCCATTCTGCAAGGCTAGGAGAGCACAAGCCGCCTCAGATAGACAATAGTGAGGAAACCTGTATACGATGCTGAGAGGTGGAATCTGGGAAAGTAGTGAAATGAAAAGAGGATATTATGGTGATTAAAATGGTTGTATATGAAAAGGGAGATGCACATGTGTGTTTGGTAAAAGATGATCTGAGGGATGGAAATGCATTTTTACTGGAGAAAAAGAAAGTAATTTTGTCCTAAAGTTAATGATTGTTCCATTTATTGAAATGATTTCTGTGCTCTGTATCATCAGATCTTTGATAGCTTAGGTAAAACAAATTATATTAATATTAAAATAATTAAATTTTGCTTTCAATTATTTTATTTGTTTCAATGACAACTAAGTACTATTTCACAGTGACCCATGATTCTATTTGATGAGATGTTTTACACTTTTGATATATTTGATAACCTTCCCAAATTTCACTAATTAACTAAATAAATAAAATGCTTTTAACCTGAAAAATAACTGGCATTATTCAAAAGCATTTCAAGGGAAATCTCTCTCTTTCTTTATAACAGGGTGGGGGGGGGTTATGAAAATAATTAGGCTTAATGATATACAAAAATTGTAAGGTTTACCAAATGAATTTTATCCAGTTACCTTCCCCTTAGTATATATGTACTAATGATGGTCGGTATTCTCATTGAGTAGAGGGTCTCCCAGAGGGCTACAACCACGGCAGTTACTAAAATATTCCTTTTTTTTCCATTTGTGGAATTTTCATTTGAACTCTATAGTGAGTGGGGAACTCATTTTATGGCACAAATTCTACAACAAATATGTGATATTTGGCCAATATCACACCATCCCCAACCTTTAGGAAAGGATGAATGGGGTGATTAACACTCAGTTAGGGAATGAGCCAACAGCAATCAAGGTTAAACAACAAATGAGGGCACACAAAATCCACACAAGCAACCCTCCTGGAGTACGTAACTCAGGTGTTAGGAAAGTCTGTGCCACCGGGCTCCACAGAACACCTACTACATAAGGCCACCCTACCAATACTGGGAGACATTGCATATCTACTTAATGCACAGACACAGACACAAAGAGGCAGCCAATATTGGTAGACAAAGAAACATGCCACAAAAGAGAGAACAGGAATAATATCCAGAAAAAAAAGAAATAAATGAATTGGAGTCAAACAAGCTACCAGATACAGAGTTTAAAACAATGACTATAAGGATGCTAAAGGAACTTAGGGGATGGAAATAAGAACTCAGTGACAACTTAAAGAGTTAGTAAGCATAAAGAGGACATAACATAAAATGAACCAGTCAGAAATGTAGAATACAGTAACTGAAATGAAAAATACTCCAGAAGAAATCAACAGCAGATTAGATAAAGCAGAGAATCAAATCAGTGATTTGGAAAACAAGATCACGGAAAATATCCAATCAGAGTAGCAAAAAGAAAATAAATGAGAATAGTTTGAGAGACAACATTAAGCATAAGAATGTCTGCAGTAGTGGTACTAGAAGGAGAAAGGAAAGATCAAGGGATTAATAACCTATTTGAAGAAATATGACTGAAAATGTCTACACCGGGTGAAGGAAAAAGAAACAGAAGCCCAGGAAGCACAGAGTCCCAAGCAAGATAAACCCAAAGAGGCCAACACCAAGATACATCATAAGTAAAATGCCAAAGAGAAAAAGAGTTACCTACAAGGGAGCATGCATAAGACTATCAGCTACATTCTTAAGAAATTTTAAGGCAAGAAGAGATTGGCACAGGATAATAAAAGTGATGGATAGCAAAATCCTACAACCAAGACTCTCTATGTAGAAGAATATAATTTAAAATTGAAGAAGAGATAAAGAGCTTCCAGACAAGGAAAAGTTAAAGGAGTTCATTACCACTAAACCAGTATTGCAAGAAATACTAAATGGATTTCTTTAAGAATAAGAGGGGGAAAAGAACATAAATATGAATAATACAATGGCAATAACTTTATACATATCAATAATCATTTAAGTATAAATGGACTAAATGCTCCAATCAAAAGATGTAGAGCAGGTGAATGGATAAGAAAAGAAGACCCATCTATGCTGCTTACAATAGACCCACTTCAGATCAAAAGACATACACAAGCTGAAAATAAAGAGACGGAAAATTTATTTCATGCAAATAAAAACAAAATAACAAAAAAAGCTGAGATAGCAATACTTACATATTGTAAAATAGACTGTAAAACAAAGACTGTGATAAGAGACACAGAAGGAGAATATATAGAAATAAAGAGATCAATCCAGCAGGAGGATATAATCCTTGTAAACATTTATGCACCCAACACAGGACCATCTAAAGATCTGAAGTAAATATTGCTATACATAAATGGAGATGATAGCAGTAATACAGTCATAGTAGGGGACTTTAAGAGCCTATTGACATCACTAGGTAAATCTTTCAGACAGAAAATCAACAAGAAAACAGTAGCCTTAAGTGGCACATTAGATAAGATTGATTTAATTGATAATTTTAGAGCATTTTATTCCAAAGCAACAGAATATACTTTGTTTTCAAGTACACTTGAACATTTTCCAGGATAGACCGCATGTTAGGCTACAAAGCAAGTCTCAATAAATTTAAAAAGATTGAAATCATATCAAGCATCTTCTCTGACCATAATACTATGAATCTAGAACTCAATCACAAGAGAAACACACAAACACATGGAGACTAAATGGCATGTTACTAAACAATGAATAAGTCAACAATGAGATTAAGGAAGAAATCAAACCATATCTTAAGACAAGTGAAAATGAGAACACAACAACCCAAATCTGTACAACACAAAGAAAGCAGTTCTACGAGTAAAATTAATAGCATTACAGGCCTATCTCAAGAAAAGAAAAATCTCAAATAAACAATCTAAATTTACACCTAAACTAGAAAAAGAACAACTAAATTCCAAAAGTGAGTAGAGGAAGGAAATAATAAAGATCAGTGCAGGAATAAACATAAAAGAGTCTAAAAAGATACAAAAGGTGGAAGAAACCAAAAGCTAGTTCTTTGAAAAGATACACAAGATTGATACACCTGTTACAAGATTGTAACCAGACTCAAATCTACATATATAAAAGGCTAATATGTAAAGTGTCCCCTTGGGAGTTGGATCGTAAGTTCGATTGCTTGCTATGACATGTGATCACCATTAGGGGGCAGTGCAGAATGAAGGAAGGCCCTGGCCTGCAGCTGGCAGCTGGGGAAGGAAGGCCCCTGCTGGCAGCCAGAAGGCCCCAATCAGCCCTGATTGCCAGCTAGACCTAGGGACCCTACCTGTGCATGAATTTCGTGCACCGGACCTCTAGTAAATAAATAAAAGAGAGAGTGAAGAGGACTCAAATTAAAAATAAACAAACAATAACAAAAAAATCTCAATTAGCAAACCTTGTTGGATCTTTTAATATGACTTAACCTAAAGTTCTTTCTTTGGTATTTCTTAACATAAGATCATCTCTCTTTGGCAAACATCACTTTTCTCCTTTTGAAATCATTACCTAAAAACATATAAGACTGGATCAAGGAATGTACAAGTTAGCCCTGTTAAAGAGACCTTCTGACTTGTAAAGAACTTGTAATAGCCCTTGAAATTCAAGGCTTGTAGAGCAATATTTCCAGTGTGTTTCTGAGAGACAGAAAACACCAAACACCATGGCCTATAAGCCAGAAATATGGTCTATTAGAAAAGATATCTCCATGAAGATTCCAGCTAGTCTCACTGGAAGGAACCATACCAGTGTTAACTAATCACTGTACCACAAAGTTAAAGGGTTTTGACTCATGGATTTATGTTGCTCCTTCACATCTGATTTACCTGATTGGAACTCCCAACCTATAGGAAACATCAAATGATTGTTATCCAGAGCAGACAATCACTCAGACAAGAAACAGATAATATCCAGAACAGATGGCTTCTTCCATCATCTGGGCACAGGCCAGTCAAAGTGATTCCTGATATGCATAATTCTATGTTTATGTTATAATGTCATAATGATTATATTCCTGGGTATATGAATGATCTTTCATATCATTAACTTCTGCCTATGGAGTACTTCCTGATTCTTGCTGTTTTGACCCTTGAAATGGGAAAGCTTGGCATAGAAATATTAAGATACACTATTCTTAAACCTTGGCGTTTGCAGTGAACCTGTCTGGCTGCTGCACTTGTCCTTTGATGCCTACCTCTACCTTTGGTGGAATTGATTTGGCAATTTCTCAACCATCCATTACTTTGCTGTTGATTTTACAGAACACTCTCCTGATATTTACTGGGTTAAGCTACTACCTAACACCCATCTACTTCCCCTATATGGTGGTCTCCATATATGCATACACTCTCTTCCCTGGTGGACCCCAGGCACCTCCTACAATTGAGGTGGTATCTAGCCACCCTTTTTGCATGGCTTTTCATATGATAGAGGTCTTGGATATCAAGTAGGCTGCACCTATTGCAAGCGTTACCATTGTAGAATGCCCTTCTGTAAGGCCGGATGGCAGGACACAGCCCACACTGTGCAAACCTAGCTGTTCGCCTTTCAGAATACAAAGGTACCAGGAAGGACTTGCAAATGAGTCCATAAATAACCAAACCCTCCCAGGCACGCGTGTACCCCCACAGTAATACTATCATTTGCACATATGAAAATCAGCCATGGACATTTGATTGCCTAGATAATGGGAGACTAACTGGCTAATGTCTCCTGTGCCACTTGACATCCCTTTTACTCTTCTTGAAGTAATTGCAGCCACTACTCTGAAGACTCATTCTCAAAAGGGCCTGATCAATTATAGATGACTACTCTGGTGAGAACCCTTCTGAATATGATGATAGCTCCTGTGGCCTTTCTGTTGGATATGACTTACCAGGCAGGAGATGAGGGCAGCCACTTTCTTAGAATTACAGGTTCATGTGCTGGCCTTGACACTGCACAGTTAGATATGATTATGCAGAATCTAAGAAGAACTGTTAAAAGAATAGCCCACTCAGCCTCTAGTGCTTTCAGAGATCAAGAAAGATCCTTACATTCCTATCTCAGATAGTCTTCAACAAGAGAGTAGCCTTTGATTATCTGCTTGCAGCCCAAGGAGTTTGTGCCGCAGTGAATCCTTCTCGTTGTACCTGGTTAAATATATCTTTCCAGGTCAAATGAGAAACAGCTAAGCTTCTTAAATTCTCACAGTCCCTTAAGGAACATTCCTGTTTTGCCATGAATGCTAGTAACTAATTATAATTTAATTTTTAAAATATTTTCAACTGGCTCCCAACTGGACCCAGGGCTATTTTAAGGTCTGGATTTAAAATTGTTTTATTTGTTTCTGTTCTGATTTGCTTACTGTACTTTATCATCAAATTGTTTATGCTTTATACAACCAAGTGTTTTTAGTCTCTTATAAAAACTCAGATAATGTTTGCTTAAGAGTAGAGATAATTAATCAACCTTCCTCCCAGCAGACTAGCTTGCGTTAACTGAGATCCTCATTAAAGACAACTCCTGGTGAAGACTATGCCTAAGGTTCACTTCCCTGGGGGCTCCTTGGTGCCCAGATGTGAATGTTGTCCCTATGCTTCTTATTTCTTCCATAACAGCACTTCTTTCCTCCTAGGCAGGGCATGACACAGCAGGAATGAGATTCCCTGGCAAGGAGGGACCAGACATTCCTGATTAACTCTATGCTAGAATGGTTGATTATCATTGTTTTCCAAGGAAAGATCTCAAACTAATGGGGCAGATATAAGCCGAAATATCTAAAATGGAGGGCCCTAAATTAGAGTTGGGAGGTCACTGGGGAAATCAGACTTAGGCGCTACAGTACCCAGATGAGGTCTGGACATTTGAACTTTCGGACTTTGTGCTTGCGGTACAAGTACACCCTTGGGCGTGCCTCACGCTTGTTTTCATGTGTTGGTTACCTCTGAGTTTCACCACCGGTCTTGACCAGCTGTGTTTAACCAGCATCACACCACGTTACGGAGCCCGTGGGAACAGTTCCTGCCATCTCAGCTGTGGGTTTGCCTTGGTGAGCGTGGCTTTTCTTCCCTGGAGAACATTTCAGCTCTTCTCCTGAATGTGTGTCCCCGTCAGCCCTCAGCTAAAGATGTAAACTGTTTACAGAGGCAGACATTTCTTAGTCAAACAAGTCTGTATTTGGCTGAGTAGCTCATGTTGATGGAGCACTTTGGATGCACCACAACTTATGCTAGGAATGGAGGACAGACCTAGGTTCAAATCATGGGTCTGGCCCCAAAACGCTCTTCCCAGTAGGAAATGACTGCCTTGAAGTTGAATCGGTGTTAGAATGGATGTTTATATTAAAACTAGTGGCCTGGTGCCTGACTTTGTGCACATTGAAAGGGAATTAATTAGAAGAAATATTTTAATATCACTATTTGCCAAGCCCTGGGTGCGGGTATCCGGCTCCCTCCTCCTTCCTGTCAGAGTCTGTGACGGTGCCGGTGGGAAGGCAGGGTCAAAGCCGCACCCGTGGGGCTGCAGGGCTCCCCCAAGTCCCAGAGTCCCTCAGCTCCCAGTGCCGGCCCCGGGGGACACGGGGCTGCTGAGGGGGATGAGTGGTGGCCTGGCTCTAAGAAAGCCGCCCTGGGCCTCCCTGGGTTACCTGTGGGTTCCCCGTGAAAAAAGGTCAGAGGCGACAGCGGTGGAAGAAGCTGTCACTGCTGGCTCTTTGCCTATCAGGGCGGCGGGACTGCGGGAAACAGCAGAAGACGCCTTGGTGGGAATGTCTATCAGATGAGCCGGGTAGGGGCTGTTTTAGAACGTGGCTGCCTGGCTACCTGGGTTCCATGTTCTGCTGGGCTCCATCCTCAGGAAGTGAGGTCACTGCCCTTGTCAGGAAATGAAATCCCTGCCCTTGTTTGGGGAGAAGCTCAGGGTCTGGGACCAGGCAGTGACCAGGGAGGTTTTCTGCCATGTTTCATACCCCAGGTCAAAGTCTGTGGGTGACGCGGAGTGTGGGCAGCTTCCAATGCCCCAGGTTTATCCTGACACTGGAGCTGAATCTCATTTTTCCTTGGGGGGGAGGTGGAGGGAGGTGAAGGTTGAGGAGGGTTGGACGTGGAGGGGGGGTGGAGGCGGAGTGGGGGTGGAAGTGGAGGAAGGGTGGAGGTGGAGGGGGAGTGGTGCCCTTTGCCCTGATGTTTAGCCTGCAGGGCCGGTGCCCCACGGGGCTGCAGGTGACTCCCCCTAGTCCCGCCCCAAGGCCAGAGCCCGCAGGACTCCCCCATGCACCTCCTGGTCAACTTCCCTCCAGGCCCTTGCACTCGCAGCATCAAGCCCAGCCCCGCCCACCTGGGGCACCTGCTGTGCGCGCAGCCCTCATGTGATGGCATGAGGGCATCACTCCTGAGGGGCTGAGGACCACCTAGGCTTTTATTAGTAAGATTACTTTGTTTTTGTAGGAAAGAAAATAATCAAATCTATAGGTTAAGATGGGGGTAATGCTTTTAGGGACGACTCTCATCACTGGTCATATTGACTGATTTGGAATTCCTTCAATAATTTACCTCATAGATTCATATCTCTGAAAGATGCAACTTCAAGCTGACATGTCTTTCTACCCAGAGGCCAGCTTCCCCCAGCACAGACTTCACAGGCTGCCTCCTTTTTCCAGGACGTGCTCTTGTGAACAACCAGAGCACCAATTTAATGTTGGTCTCTGGGCTTCCACCTCGTTCTGTAAATAACACATTCATGACGAACGACACTTCTTCAAGGTTATTTCATGTGTGTGGACCCCACTTGACAGCAGAGTGCTCGGGGATAAGAACCAGAGGTTTGTATTCGCCATGACTTATAGTTGTTTTCAGTAAATTGCTTGAAGAATCAATCAATACATGAAAATCTTTTCACTAACCTCTTAACTGTGTTGTTGTTTTCTTTTTTGCTTTTCCATTTATTTTTCTCTTTAGTATGCTATTATTTTTACACAAAATGTAAGCACTGCAGAAAGTACATAAAATAATGTAACAGATGCCTAGAAATGTTATTTCTATGTATTCTTTATGGATTTCTTTTATCTCTTATTAAAAATATTATGTCTATAGTTTTCATGTTATTTTTGCATAAAATAAATGAAACCTTATAGATGAAGTTATGGACTCATACCATAAAATCTCACTCCCAAAGCCAATGACTGAGATTAACTTGACTTGTATTTTAATATACATTTTATATATCCATAAAACAATATTTAGAGTACATTGTATGCATTTGTTTGGTAAACACTTTATTTGCTCATCTATTAATTTAATATTTATACATTACATGCATCTAGAGAATTATTTCTAATTTTTGATACATGGATAGACTACATATAATTTACATCTCTTTCCCTTGTTAGACATTTAGGTGCATATTACTGCAAATTATCTTGGTTCTGCTGCAATAGTAAGTACCTTGAAATTGCATTTTTTAACATAATACAGGTTTGTTTCTGGCTCAACTAAACTCTAAAGCAGTGATGGCGAACCTTTTGAGCTCGGCGTGTCAGCATTTTGAAAAACCCTAACTTAACTCTGGTGCCATGTCACATATAGAAATTTTTTGATATTTGCAACCATAGTAAAACAAAGACTTATAATTTTGATATTTATTTTATATATTTAAATGCCATTTAGCAAAGAAAAATCAACCAAAAAAATGAGTTTGCGTGTCACCTCTGACACGCTTGTCATAGGTTCGCCATCACTGCTCTAAAGTGTGCCAGGAATCTTTCTTCATCTTTTCACTACTCCATCTGAAAGACAACTCTTCCAAACCCACTGCAGCATGGCAGGAAATAGGTTGAGGAAGCACACTGATGATTCTCATCATGTCTGCTCATATTTGATGGTCAGGATTAGTGGGACATCCTTAGCGCAGCTGCAGAGGTGGGAGAGGCTCCTGCCACCACCACTGCGCTTGCCAGCCATGAGCCTGGCTTCTGGCTGAGTGGCACACTGACCACCAGGGGGCAACTCCTGCATTGAGTGTCTGCCCCCTGTTGGTCAGTACGTGTCATAGCAACCAGTTGTTCTGCTGTTTGGTCAATTTGCATATTAGCCTTTTATTATATAGGATTAGTGTTTTAGTCAGTGTGGATGCCAACAAACATTTATTTTTCCCAATTTTAGATACTCAGATGTTGAAGATCATGGTATAGGCAGATTCATTGTCTGATGGGGATCCACTCTCTAGATTTAGACAGTCCTCTTATTTTTGTGTATTCATATGGCGAAGAGGGAGCACTGGTCTCGTCATCCCTTATGTGAGCATGAGTTCCATTCATGCGAGCTCCACCCCCAGACCAAAATACCTCCTAAAGGCCCCACCTTCAAATCAAAAATCATATTTTGAGTACACCATATGATCTGGGGGGGAGGGATATAAATATTCAATCCAAAGAAGTTAGATATGGCAGATCATTTGTTAATGTCCCACAGGTCAACAATGGTTTTTTGTTTGTTTGTTTGTTTTTGTTTTAAGTCTTTTTTTTCTCTCTGTAATTGATTTGGATAGTTTGTATTGTTACCATATGAGATAACATATTAGGATACAAAACAAAACAAAACATAAAAAAAAAACAAGAAAACCTCAGAGTTCACTGTAATTTCTCTCCTTCAGTTTGCAAACTGCTATTAATCATATCCAGTGGTTTGTTAAAGCTTTATTATTGAAAGTATTACCTACATCCCCCTTTTTCCCCCTTAGATCACTTCTAGACCTCCCCCCCCCCCCTACAGGTATTGTGTTTTCATGTCTCATGTTCTAGGCAGTTATTTTTGCACCATTTGTTTCTCTTCATGTTTTTTTTCTTATATCAGTAAAAATATGGATCATTTTCATAACATAACTTTGCATTATGGCCTTTTCTGTTAATTCTATTATCTCTGAAAGTTGTAAATCAGTTTCCATTGATGAATTTTTTTTCGTTTTCTTCTTCTTCTTCTTTTTCTTCTCCTTCTTCTTCTTCTTCTTCTTCTTCTTCTTCTTCTTCTTCTTCTTCTTCTTCTTCTTCTTCCTTTTCACTTAGTAATTTTGGATTGAATGTTGGATATTAGAAATTTTATATTTTGAATCCTATACTTTTTGTATTTCTCTGAAGAGTAAAAAAGTGTTAGATTTTTTTTAGTAGGCTCTAAAGATGCTTTTGGATTAGTTTAATGCTGTTGAAGTTCATGTTTTTAGCTTGTCTTGGGCAGAAATAGAGTGGACTGTATTCTGGAGCTAATTTAGATTTTTTTTAAAGCATTGACTGAAGGTCCTATATATTCCATGAAGTCTTTATACTCTGTTTAAAGGAAATTCACAAATTCCTGGCCTTGTGTGACCTTTAAGAATTATTCATCTTATTAATTTGTAGAATTATTCTTTTCTTAGAAGTTGTTTTGTTTAGTCTTATGAGATTTCATACTCTGGATGTGCATATTGTATCCAGGAAAGACTCATGGGCCCTTATGTAGATTTCTGGAGGTTTATATTTCTTATTTTGTTTTTGTTAATTCTCCCTTGAGGATTTTTTTCCATTGCTTTTCAGAGAGAGTGGTCAATGTGAGAGAGACACATGGACTGGTTGCCTCCCCCACATGCTCCAACCTGGGGCAGGAGCATACCCGCAACCCAGGTACCTGCCCTTGACTGGGAATCGAACCCGGACCTTTTGGTTATTTGGGCCAAAACTCTAATCACCAAGAAACACTGGCCAGGGCAGAACTTTATCTTTCTATAGCTTTAGTTCCCTAGTTCTCTCTACCTTCTGCACAATTTCTAGCTGCCTTGGTCTCTACAAATTACAAAAGTTGTTTTTCTGAATCCCAGGATATTTTCAAGCATGATTTGAGGCTCCTTTGCCCTTTGCTGTAGTATGGAAATTACCTCCAGTCAGAACATCTAGGCTGTATTTTGCCTAATTAAGTTTCTTTTCCTTTCCTTGTGAATTACAGCCCTGTGCTGCCTGTGGAATTATGTCTGAAAATAGTTGCTTCCTATATTTTCTCCAGTTGTTTAGTTGTTATAGTGCAAGGGCAATTTTAGAACATCTTATTTCTTCTTCATGGCTAAAGAACAGAAATTCTCCCAAGTGTTCTCTCCTTTTTAATCAGGGTTATGTGATCTGTTAAGTACATTTAAAAATATTTTACTTTTCTTTTAAAAATATTATTATTGATTTCAGAGAGGAAGGGAGAGGGAGATAGAGATATGGAAACATCAATGATGAGAGAGAATCATTGATCAGCTGCCTCCTGCATGCCCCTTCTAGGGGACAGAGTCCACAACCTGGGCATGTGCCCTGACCTGTAATTGAACCATGACCTCCTGGTTCATAGGTCAACACTCAACCATTGAACCATGCCCACCAGGCAAAAAATATTTTATCTTTCACCCTGTGTTTAGAGTTGTGTGGAATTGTGTGATGTTCACTCTCCTGTCTTTGTCAGAATTCCCAGACTGCTCACTTTAATGTTTTTATTTTAAAATATCTTAAAATATGTACTTGAGTTACACAACTAGAACTTAATAAGTTTTAAAAAATAAGTTTTATTTTCTACTTATAAAATGTAAATAATATATACCCAGCTCAAACTATATCAAGTGGAAAAAAGAAAATTATTGCTTATGTATTTGAATTTTTAGTTTTAAGTACCACTGGGTCCAGGGTTCCTAAAAAATAGTTTTTCTGTGTGTGTGTGTGTGTGTGTGTGTGTGTGTGTGTGTGTGTGTGTCTCCCTCCCATTTCATTGTTATCCCTTGACTCTGCCTCTTCACTCCCCTCTGTATTGGCTTCCTTCTCTCCTCTTACACTTACACTTTCCTTGTGTGGCCAAAAGCAATCTCAGTGGATAGAGAATCCCCACTCTGTACATAGCAGTTCCAGGGAAGTAAAGTTATTGGCTTGCTTATTTTCTGTGCCACCCAGGATGGCCAATGTATTACAAGGAGTGTGTGTTATGATTAGCCTGGCCTCAGCCATATTACCAGCATATACTAGGGATCTGAAGGGTGTTGTGCAAAGGAACAGATCCTGGTCACGCAAGACCAAGTTGTCATGTGCTGCTTTGCATTTGTGTCACTTGTTTTAGTAATGTTTGATTTTTGAAATAAAGTGTACACTGTTTGAGGACTCAAATAATAATTTTAAAGTCAGAGAAAATCTCAAAAAGACCTAAAATAAAAATAGAAACATTCAAATCAGAGCTTTTGTTCCCAGTCTTATTTTTTAAACTAGTTTCTCAAAATATATAGCTGTTAAAACCAAATTGCTCTATTCACTATCCATTGTCACATACCTTGGACTTTCCTTTACCTATGCTCTAACCACTCTTCATACCTGGAATGCTTGCAGATCCCACATCCTCTGTCAATGAAGAAATCTTACACATTCTTCAAAACTCAATTTATAGTCTCACTAATCATCCAGACTTAAAATCATCTTTGTCTTTCCTCTGAAATGTCTCCCGAATCTAAGTCATTCCTAAGCAATGTTATCTTTTTTGTGTCAATATAGGTATCTTACCTACTGGATTATAAACTCCTTTTGGGGAGATATATTGCTTTACACCTGGGTTGTGAGTAGTTGGTATAAAAGGGCACAGTTTGTAGTCAGATAATGCTGGGTTTGAACTCAATAACAGCCCCTCATTTTGCGTCAGACATTCCTTGGTCATTTTTCTTAATCTCTGAGTACTAAGTATCTATGCTTGGCATGTGGGGATAATGATATCTGTCTCCAATATATAAAACATCTTAGGTCATATTATAGGGCAGTGGTTCACAATAACCTTTTTTTATCCCCTTTGGCAACTATCAGTAGACCTCACACCTAGCCAGAGTTGAATAAATACTTCTAACTGATTGAATAGTAGACAAGTAAGATTCATACTTTATAGATTTGACTTTAACATTTATTTAATTTGACACCATTAGATAGAAAATAAAAATATAGGAAAAAAACAAATTATACTCTGCTTGACTTTGCCTAATGGACACAAAATTGGAGTTAGGGCTTTTTGGCAGGACTATGGTGATGTGATTACTTTATCTTGAAAAATGTCTGGCCATAATGGTTTTACAATGTTTATTAATAGAGAGTTGCTGGGCATATCAACAAAATTACTTCCTGAACAGTATAATCTTGGTTTATGACTCTTGGTCATATTTCCTTTTCTCTAAACAGAGGGAGGGAAAAAATACAATTATATGTTACACACATCACCATGGCAGAAAAGAATCCCATTAATAATGGGCACTATCAATTAATGTACCTTACATATACAAATTATCTCAGTAAGGATTTAGTAATGTTGTTATTCAGGTGATGAAGCTAAGGCTCTGGATGTAGGTAATTCGCCGTGGCTGGTGTGGCTCAATTGGTTGGAGAGTTGTCTGGTACACTGAAAAGTCATGGGTTCAAGTTCTGGTCAGGGCAATACCTAGGTGATGGATTCAGTCCCGGTTGGGGCAATGCAAGGGGCAGCCAATCTACGTTTCTCTCTCTTTCTCTCTCCCTCTCTAAAATCAAAACACATTATCTGCTGATGATTTAGAAAAAAAAATTTAGGTAATTCAAATAGCAGAAGTATGTCCAATAAAATCTATAAACAAGCCTATTAGGACATGACTTTTTGACAAATTATCTATAAGATAATCTGACTCTTTTTATAGAGAACCTTTCATGCCAAGGGATTTTCCTATATTGTTCATTCTTAAGTTATGATGCTTCTTATTTTTTTTTTACTTATTAGAAATCCCTATCTTGTATCTACAAACACAAAATCCTTTCCTCAGCTACCTCTCTGCTGTCACAAATGGAAGATTACAAGTTGAGGAATGGATGAAGCAGCACAAGAAAATAAACTCTAAAGAAATAAAGATCTTATTTCCATAGTAATTTGCCATGCAACGTATAACAAAGCAAGACAAGGGCAAAGTATTCGATCTAGCCCTGTTGTATCTCCTTTGGAAAATATTGTCTCATTATATAGATGAACTGTATGTGATGTTAGCCATTTTTTAAACACCACTTAGGTTATCAGTTAAGTATCTCTAACTACATTTTCTCCTGTTTAGAAATCAAAGTATGGGCACATATTAGTCTATGTGCTAAAAAAAAAACAAACAAAAAAAAAACAACAACAACAACAGTGTAGAAAACCTTCACTTGATATTTTATTTATATGGGACCAAATTTTCAATGAACCCTGATAATTGAACTAATTTTTTAATGTATTACATTATACAAGAAGTATCCATTTACCTGTGTTTCATTCCCCCACAGATTTATAAACTATCTTAATATATAAATATTGTTTTACATAAACTGAAACTCCAATTCCAAACATTGGCCAATAATAGTCACTTACTGTGTTAGTGTGAACTAATGTAATTACATGGACTTAAATCTTTTATCTATTCTTATTGAATATATTTTAATTAAAATGTCCAAAACTTTAATTTATTTAAAATGATTGGGTTATGCAACAATTCCAAATAGTGACAGATATCTTATTATACACATATAAATAGCATAAATTAAATGATAATTAGATAAAGTATTATAACTCCAGTCTTATAAAAAGCTAAAACTAAATTGCTTTAGTGGTTTGTTTTATCTCAGACACACTATTTTTTTTTACATTGGAAGTGCATGAAAGGAAATCATTTTTACTGAATTTCTGATATATTCCATCACAATAAATATTTTTGAAATATAATGGAGTTTTCTTATTGAATTTCTGCCCAGCACAGAAACCATTAACAAAACAAAAATTCAACCAATCAAATAGGAGAAGATATTTGCAAACAACATAGCCAATAAGAGATTAATATCCAAAACATATAAAGACCTCATACAACCCAACAACAAAATACAAACAATCCAATTACAAAATGGGCAGAGGACCTGAACAGACACTTTTCCCAAGAAAACACGCAAACGGTCAACAGATATATGAAAATATGTTCAACTTCACTAGCTATTAGGAAAATGAAATCAAAACTACAATGAGATATCATCTCATACCTGTTAGAATGGCTATTATCAACAAGACAAGCAATAACAAGTGTTGGAGAGGTTGTGGAGAAAAGGGAACTCTCATTCACTGCTAGTGGGAATGTAATCTTGTACAACCCCTATGGAAAATAATATGGTAGTTCCTAAAAAAAAAATTAGTTACTGTATTACCTATCAACCCCTCTTTTGGTGTCTTTTGGGTGTCTACTAAAAATATTTGAAAACATTCATTTGTAAAGATATATGTATACTAGAGGCCTGGTGCACAAAAATGTGTGCACTCGGGGGGTCCCTCAGCCCGGCCTATGCCCTCTTGCAGTGTGGGACCCCTCGGAGGATGTCCACCCCAGTGGGGACCCTCACCCCATGGAGGTTTGGCCAGCCTGGGTGAGGGGCTGATGGCTGTTTTCAGGCTGGCCACACCCCCTTTAGGGTGGGGGGTCCCCACTGGGGTGCTTGGCCAGTTTGGGTGAGGGGCTGAGGGATGTTTTCAGGCTGGCCAAGCACCCTGGCGATGTAAGCTCCCAGCCTCTCCTTTTTTTCTTTCTTTTTTTTAATTCTGGGATTTATTTACCTTCTATAATTGAAAGTTTGTTGCCTTTAGCGGAGGCCTGTGGAAAGCTTGGATTCCTCCATCACCAGGGGCAACCCACTCCTGCTCGCTCCAGCTCCGTGGCCATGGCTGGCTGAAAGCAGGTATCTGGGGTTTATTTACCTTCTATAATTGAAACTTTGTTGCTTTCAGTGGAGCTCAGAACCAGGCCACGGCAGGCAGGGAACCTTGGCTTCCTCCATCACTGGAGCAAGCAAGCCTCCTGCTCGCTCAACTCAGTGGCTGCCAGCCACCATCTTGGTTGGGTTAATTTGCATATAGTCACTCTGATTGGCTGGTGGGTGTGGCTTAAGGCGTAGAGAAAGTATGGTCAATTTGCATGTTTGTCTTTTATTAGTATAGGATATGTACCCCTATGCTCATTGCAGCATTATTCATGGTGGCCAAGACATGGAAACAACCGAAGTGTCCTTCAATAGATGACTGGATAAGGAAGATGTAGTATGTATATACAATGGAATTCTGCTCAGCTGTAAGGAAAAATGAAATACTGGCATTTGTGGTAACATGATGGATCTTGAGAATATCATGCCAAGCAATATAATTAAGATGGAAAAAGACAAGAACTATAGGATTTCAGCCTATGTGAGATATAAAAATGAAAGCAACAAATGAACAAACAAGACATCAAGAAAACAACAAAAAACCCATAGATACAAAAAACAGTGTGGCTGTTACCAGACGGAAAGGGGGATGTGAGTAGTTAGTAAACGGTAAAGGGGGTCAGATATATGGTTACAGAAGGAGATTCAACTTTGGATGGTGAAAATACAGTGAAATATACAGATGAGGTATTATAGAATTGTACACTTAAAACATATAATTTTACTAACTGATGTAATCCCAATAAGTTTAATTAAAAAAAGAATTTCTGCTCATCAAGTTGCTTAAAATCCAAATCAAATAAACAGAGTAAAAAGCAAATGTTTGGGTTTCTATGGCACCAAGACAAATAGTAATTTAAACATGTTATTGAGCTATGTCATTTAAATAGCAAAATAAGTAAAATCATTTAATCTATAATGAATTGACTGATTGTGTGTGTGTGTGCACGCACACGCGTTCATGCATATGACTGTGTTTTTAAATAGCCATCAACTAATGCACATATGCAGCGTAGGAGGAAGTTGGGAACAATTTAAAAAGCTGTCCCCGGGAGTCAGCCTCTCCCTGCCCAGTCTGAGGTCTCATAAGTACAAGTGTAAACAAGGCAACTATGCTAAATGAGAAAGAGAAGAGAGCTGTTACAGTGCAGAGCAGTGGGCTTTGGGATGTTGACTTCTGTATGATTTTGGGTAATTCTAGCTGAAATGTAAATCCCCACATCTCAGCATAGGGGAAATCTTATTTCATAATCACATAACAATTCATCTCATCTCATATGTATTTCTGGTTTTGTAGTTTGTTAGGAAATCACTTGTCTCCCGTTTTGTGGCTCATGGGCCCTATGGTCTTTCTGTCTTAGTTTTCTGTTTTCTGCATAGTTTTGGAATGAATAAGCAGATAAATTATACATACGTCTTACCACTTCAGTCCAGAAGTGACACGCATTATTCCCTCCACACTCTACTAGCTATAATGTAGTCATACGTCCACACTGACTGTAAAGAAAGCTGGAAATGTAACCCTGCTTTATGAACAAACAAAAAATCAAGCTGGGAAAAATATACCCATTCTCTATCAAAACTATTAATTGTATTTTATTCTAGGGAATATTTGCAAAAGAAAGTAAATTTAAAATAAAAAGAAAGTAAGAAAAAAGAAATTCTAAAAAGAGCCAGTAAAAAAAAATCAATTGAAAATAAGGGGTGATGTGGGATAATCATAATATATTGTTACTTTTTATGTTTTAATTAATCTCTATAATTTCTCTTTTCTTCACTCTTTTCAACGTTTTCTTTTCTTTCTGTGATTTTCTCACTGAATTTTCCGTCTACTTTCTCTCCTCACATCCTGTGTGTTTCCTATTTTCACTGCCTTGTCCCCCTTATTCTTACTACCACTTATTCTTTATAAAATTGTTCTTTCCATATATCTTAGGGGTCTTCTGAAAAAAGCAAAAAACAAAACAACAACAAAAAAACAGCACAGAAAACAACAACACGAAAACCAAACAAAACACCTCTGTTGTCAGTTCAGCTAACAACTCATATGGCTACAATCCCAGGTCAGGCAGAAGGATGGCTGCTGTGACAGCCCTACAAGAGTGCCCGGCACGCACTGCCAGCCTCTCAGGGCATCACAGGCTCCGAAGGAAACATAAACGTTTATATAAACTCTGAAGCCTTCTGTTCGTCCTTTCTTTCAAATGCGACAACACTTGTTCATCCATAAAATTAAAAATAGGTTTCAGGGACCTATAATTTGAGAAATGGAAGCTGAATAGTACTAGATCAAATTAAGTTGGTTTTCTGTGTACGTAAAGGAAGTCTAAAACGTGACAAGTGTGAGCACACGTGGTATGTCGGCATCAGCATGCAGAACAACTCATCTGTCGAGGAAGCAGCGGAGATGTTTCTGGTGAAAGAACACCTTTTCTTCCTCCCTATGAAATGCACTGTTTAAAAATACAGTGAATGGAAAAGAAAAAATTACACATTTGATTTTTGGGGGCTCCAAATTGATGTCTGACTTAGTAATATATTTGTAGCTCTACCTCTTTTCTATTCTCAGTGATTTTATAGTCAACTTAAATATGTGAATCTAAATAAATTTAGGATAGTTTGCTCAGAATGTGATGTGTATATGTATATGTTTGTGTTCTTGACAGCTGTAAAGAATTCTTTCCACAATGTATTTATGTATTTCTAGTATATCCTATGTAATAAAAGGCTAATATGCAAATAGACCAGACGGCAGAACAACCGGAACAACCGAACAACTGAACAACCAGTTGCAATGACATGTGCTGACCACCAGGGGGCGTGTGTGGAACATGGCAGGCATTGGCCATGGCAGGATGGTGGAGCAGGTGAGCAGGGGGGCCAGACCAAGGCAGGGTGCCGGTCGCTGTCATCGGGGCGAGCCTCTGCTGGTTACTGAAAATTCTTTGCTCCCACATGTCGCAGTCCTGCCTGGCCCTCGCACCCACTGCCAGCACTGGCCCCACTCACACCTGCAGCCAGTGCCAGAGCCACTTTTCGCACCCACTGCCAGTGCCCAGTGCCTGTCCCAATCACTTGGCACCATCAGCAGGTGGAGCAGCGGCTGCTGGCCCTGTTCTCCCTGAGGGCTTCTCCACCACCCCCCTCCTCCTGAGGGGTGATCAGGGCAGCAGCTGCTGCTCACACCCGATGCTGGCACCAGCCCCAATTGCTCTGCGCCATCAGCAGGTGTGAGTGGGGCCAATGCTGTCAGTGCATGGGAAAGGCAGCGGGAGCAGGGGCTGCCAGCAGACAGGGGACCAGGGCCACAGTGGGAGGGGCTGGTCAGGGGCACGGAAGATGGGCCTACTGCAGCCTCATGGCCCACAGTTCCTTTCAAGGTGTATGAATTTGTGCACTGAGCCCCTAGTATCTATATAAGCAAAGAAAAATGGTAAGTAAAATTTAGTTTGAGACTATCCTTGATAAACTTGCAGAATCTCTATTGAACTCAATTTGGGTAATCAGAGATAATCCAGAATTTGATTTCATTTTCTTTTTAAAAAATATACTTGGTCATAAAAAAAGAAACAAATCTTACCTTTTGTGACAGCATGGATGGACCTGGAGAGTATTATGCTAAGTGAAATAAGCCAGTCAGAGAAAGACAAATATCATATGATTTCACTTATATGTGGAATCTAATGAACAAACAAAATAGAAACAGACTTATAGATGCAGAGAACAGACTGATAGCTGTCAGAGGGGAGCTGGGTGAAAAAGGTGAAGAGATTAAGCAAAAAAAACAAACAAACTCATGGACACAGACAACAGAATGATGATTACAAGAGGAAAAGGGGGTAGGGGAGGTAGAGGAAGGTAAATGCTGACAGAAAGAAACGACTTAGGGTGGTAAACACATAATACAGTATACAGATGATGTATATTAGAATTGTACACTTGAAACCTATATAATTTTATTAACCAAACTTACCTTAATGAATTCAATAATTAAAAAACATAAAACAAAAAAATACTTTTCATTAAATTGATTGGGGTGACATTGTTCAACATGAACATACAGGTTTCAGGGTGGGTTTCTATGTTACAAGATCTGTATGTTACACCATGTGCCCACCACCCAAAGTCAGGTCTTCTCCAGTCACCATATATTAGGAGTCCCTCTTCCCCAATCCCTTCCCTTGGCAACCACCACACTACTGTTCGTGTTCATGAGCTTCAGTTTTATATCCCACATATGAGTGAAATCATATGGTTCTTAGCTTTTCCTGACTGACTTATTTCACTTAGCATAACGTTCTCAAGGTCCATCCATGTTGTTGCAAATGGCCCTATTTCATCCTTTCTTATGGCTGAGTAGTATTTCATTGTGTATTGTACCACATCTTCTTTATCCAGTCCTCTGTCATGGGTCACTATGGTTTTTCCATGTCTTGGCCACCATGAATGATGCTGCAATGAACATAGGGGTGCATATATCTTTGCAAATATATGATTTCAACGTTTATGGGTATATACCCAGGAGAGGGATTGCTAGATTGTATGGTAGCTCCATTCTTAACTATTTGAGGAATCACCAGACTGTTTTCCATAGTGGTTGTACCATTCTACATTCCTGCCAGCAGTGAATGAGGGTTCCCACAACCTCTCCAACACTTGTTATTACTTGTCTTGCTGATAATACCACCTGTAAGATGGTATTTCATTGTAGTTTTGATTTTCATTTCCCTAATTGCTAGTGAAGTTGAACATCTTTTCATATATCTGTTGGCTATTTATATATTTTCATGGGAGAGGTGTATTTTCAGGTCCTTTGCCACTTTTTGATTGGGTTGTTTGTTTGGTGTTAAGTCTTATGAGTTCTTTATATATTTTGGAAATTAAACCTTTGTCAGAACTACCGTTTGCAAATGTCATCTCCCATCTGGCTGGCTGGCTTTGTTTTGTTGTCAGTTTCTTTTAGTGTGCAGAAGCTTTCTAGTTTGATAGAGCCCCATTCATTTATTTTTGCCTTTACTTCCCTTGCCTCTGGGGTCAAGTTCACAAAATGTTCTCTACGACCAGGGTCCATAAGTTTGGCACCTATATTTTCTCCTATGTAACTTATTGTTTTGGGTCTTATATTTAGGTCTTTGATCCATTTCGAATTAATTTTTGTACATAGGGACAAACTGTAATCCAGTTTCATTCATTAGTGTATAGCTTTCCAGTTTTCCCAGAACCATTTATTGAAGAGACTATCTTTACTCCATCGTGTGTTTCTGGATCTTATGTTGAAAATTACATGCGGTTTTATACCTGGGCTCTCTATTCTGTTCCATTCATCTGTGTGTCTGTTTCTCTGCCAATACCATGCTGTTTTGATTATAGTAGTTCTGTAATATAACTTGAAGTCAAGTAGCATGATAACTCTATCTTCGTTCTTTTTTCTCAGCATTGCCTTAGCTATTCAAGGTCTTTGTGGTTCCATACAAATCTGATGATTTCTCATTCTATTTCTTTAAAAAATGACATCAATGACATTGATGGGGCTTGCATGAAATCTGGGTATTATTTTGGGTAATATGGCGATTTTAACTATGTTGATTCTTCCAATCCATGAACATGGAATAGTTTTCCACTTTTTTGTGTCTTGTTCAATCTCTTTTAATAATGCTTTGAAATTTTCAGTATATAGGTCTTTCACATTCTTTAAGTTTATTCCTGTTTATTTTATTATTTTGGTTGCAAATGCAAAAGGAATTTTTTTTCCATTTCTTCTTAAAAGTGCTACCTCATTATGATTTTTTAATTTACATTTTCTAATAATTAATGAGGTTTAGCATTTTTCTATGTGTTTTTTGGCTATTTGTATATCCACTTTGGAGAAATTCTTTTGCATGTGGGTATCCACTTGTCTCAGCACCATTTGTTAAGGAGACTATTATTTGCTAATCTTGGAATCCCTGTTAAAATTAGCTGGCCACAGATGTATGGTTTATTTCTGTTCTCTAAATCTATTGCATTGTATATATGCCTGTCTGTATACCAGCATCACACTGTTTTGGTTACTGTAGCTTGATAGTGATTTTTGAAGTTGTAATGTGTGAGTCCTCTGACTTTGTTTCTTGTCAATGTTTTTTTGGCTAATTGTTGCACCTTACAATACATTCACATTTAAGGATTGGCTCTTTCATTTCTGCATAAAAGGACAATGGAAATTTGGTTGAAATTTTATCAAATCTCTGCATTAATTGGAGAGCACTGACCTTTTTACAATATTAAAACTTCCATTTTATGAGCAAAGCATGTCTTTTTATTTAGCTATTATTTAATTACTTTCAGGAATTGTTTTATAGTTCAGCAAGCAATTTTTTAATTATTTATTGTAGCTAAGTTTATTCCTAGGTATTTAATTGTAACATAAGCCATTGCAAATGAAATTGCTTTCTAATTTCATTTTCAGATTGTTCATTACAGATGTGTAGAAATTCAACTATTTTTTGCATATTTTGTATCCTGCAGATTTGATGACTTTGTTATTGTCATGTGAATTATCTTAGATTATCTTTATATAGCATGTTATCTGTGAATAGAAATGATTTTATTCCTTCATTTCAAATTTAAATATGTTTTATTATATTGAATGTCTAATCACTATGGTTAATACTTCCTGTACAATGATGGTTATCAGTTGTGAAAACAGAAATTCTTGTATTGCTCCTAACCTTAGAAAGAAATATTTCAGTCTTCATCATGAGTGTGATGTTAGCTGTGAATTTGTCATTAGTGTAATTAATCATGTAGGTAAATTTCCTGGTATTACTAATTTAAGGTTTTTATCATGAAAAGTGGACTGTGCCTGGCCAGTTTGGCTCAGTGGTTGAGCATCCACCTATGAACCAGGAAGTCACAGTTCCATTCCCAGTCAGGGCACATGTCAGGTTGCAGGCTCCATATCCCGAGTATGGGGCAGGCAGGAGGCAGCCAATCAACGATTCTCTCATCATCCTCTCCCTTCCTCTCTGAAATCAATATATATTTTAAAAAGTCTATCATCTATATTTTTTTAAAAAGTGTTGACTTTCATCAAATGCTTTATCTGCATGTATTGAGATGGTCCTGTGTGTGCTTTTTCTTATTTGATTAATGTAGAATATTATACAGATTTTTAAAAATATTAAAGCAACATTACAGACCTGGTCTTAATACCTGACATTGTGTGGTTTTGTTAGAGGTGTTTTGTTTTTGTTTTTTTTTGAGACCTTTTACATCTGCAATTATATTTTCTTCTAATATCATTATTGGGGTTTGGTATTAAGGAATGGTGACTTAATAGAATGACTTAATCTATTTTTTAGAAGATTTTGAAGAGGATTGGTGTTACTGTTATGCAATTATTCAACAGTAAAGTCATCTGGACCTGAGCTTTACTTTTTAAGAACTTTATTTTTAAATTTTAATTCTTTTTAGTTTTTAATTTTGGGGGGGAGGGAGCACCAGAGTTTAGGACTTTTAATATGTCCCAAAGTTATTGAAGCAAAATCATGATAAAGTATTCTGCTTTCCTTTATACCTTCCAACACACACACACACACACACACACACACACGCACACACGCACACACACACGATATTATTTGTAGGAAAAATATTTTTGTACATGGAAAGAAACAATATAAATTCAAAACTATCATTCATCTCTTTAAAAATATAAGATTTTCTATTTATTATTTATTTAGATTTTATAAGTTGTCTATTTCTAAGAACCTTTTCATCTGGCTTATTTGATTACTAACATAGAAATATTCATAGTATTTTTCTATACATTTTTTTAAATCCTCACCCAAGAATATGTTTTTATTGATTTGAGAGAAAGTGGAAAGGAGAGAAAGAGAGAAACATTATAGTGAGAGACAACCATTGACTGGTTGCCTCCACACATGCCCCATCTGGGGATCCCACAGTGACATAGGTATGTGCCCGGACTGGGAACTGAACCCACAGCCTTTTGGTATCCATAATGATGCTCCAAACCACTGAGCAACCTGGCCAGGGCTTTATAATCTTCTTTATTATTATTATTTCTATAAAGTCAGTCGTAATGTTCCCAGTTTTATTTCTAATTTTAGTTATGTCTTCTTTCTTTTTTTCTTTCATAGTCTGGATTAAGGCTTTTAATTTTCTTAATCTTTTCAGAGTGTCAACTTTCTGTTTTACTGATTATCTGTTATGTTCTAATACCTATTTCATTTATCTTTGCTCTAATCTTTATTATCCTCTTCCTTTTGTTAGCTTTGTGTTTTGTTTTTCTTTAACTTTTGTAGTTCCTAGGTTTTATAGTTAGCTTATTGATTTGAGATTTCTTTTTAAATGTAAGTGGTTACTGCTATAAATTTCTCTCTGAGGACTGATTTCTCATAAGTTTTTGTACGTTATATTTTCATTTTAATTCATCTGTATGTATATTTTAAATTCTCTTGTATCTCTCCCTTTTTCACCTATTGTGTGATTACAAGTGACTTGGATGGGAATGGCTGGGGAGGGAGGTCGGGGGGATAGGTGGTCAATTGGGGAAAAAGGAGACATATGTAAAACTTTAGACAAAAAATAAAAGTGTATTGTTTAAACTCCAAAACACTGAATTCTCCAGTTTTATTTTTTTTTAAGTGTGGCCAGAAAATATACTTTGTGTAATTTTACTTTCCTGAAATAAATGTAAGCTTGTTTTGTTGACTAACAGCTGCCCTGGACAACGTTCCCGGTGCAGGAGGCCAGGCGCACATTCTGCTGCTGTCGGGGGAGCGCGCCATCCCATCCGTCACTACAGACGGAATACAGTCTCAGACCCACTTGTGTAGGCGAATCTCAGTCTGATGGGCCTCCCATTACTCAAAGTGTAAGAAGACAAGTAGAAATGTCACAAAGTTTGTCAAATTATTTCAAGTTTCTTTTGGTTGATTCAGTGTTTGCTTGTTTGTTGTGAACTTTTGGCTGTTTTCCAGGGTTGTGACAGAGTTGGTCCTGTCAGTGTTGTTTGCTTTTTGGAATTTCTGTGGAAGGATAAACATTGGGAGCTACTTACATCATTTTTCTGATGTGACTCTAAGCTACACATTTTTAAAACATTTCTTTTAAAATATTTAGCCTCTGGAAAAGAGTGGTTTGGGGTCTCAATGTGGGCAGTACAACTTCTATAGTTTTGCCTCACAACCTTATGCTTGTAGGCATAGAATTGTACTGATGATATTAAAAACAAAATTCAACCAAGTAAATGTAAGATCTAATTGACCGTAAGTGATTCATGAATCAGGCAGCATCCCATCCAGCAAGTAGTGGGCACTCTGAGGCTTGTACAAAACATAAGGTTTTCATGGGACAAAGGATATAGCAGGGGCATCTTTAGAAAAAGAAAAGGAAAGATTAATTTTAGACTAAAGCATCTTCTTTTGGGTGGAAGGGAGACGAGAGTTCTGTCATGCAGTCCTGCTCCTTTGGGAGATGGAAAGGGCCCAGGACAGATTACCTGCTGGGGCTTACCCAGAACATTTCAGACTGGTTGACTGAGATTATTGAAAAGTAATGAGGTCAGGTATGAAACCTAAGTTTGATACCATGAGCCTTTAACACGAGTGACACTATTTGGGGCTTATAGTTTTAACATTATTAAGAGATAGTTATGAATTGTTTGTGCCATTTTTATACAGTGAAGAAGCAGCTTTGCAAGGAAACAAGAAATTTTAATAATAAAACATTCGGCATCTTTATTAAAAAACTCAAACATATAGATATGAATGTTTAAAGAAACTTTATATAAAAAGCAGAAGCCACAAAATTTTAATCAACCAAATTCACCAAGATGATTTTTATGCTCATTGCATCTGTTTATTTTCTTAGCAGATGTAGTTTGCTTTATGTGAGAACAGATGTATGTGTGATTATTTGCACTGAAATACCCAAACACTGGAGTAAAGCAGCAATTTACAATTGCTGCCTGTGACTTAATTAAAGTGCACAATTAGTGAACAATGAAACACTCATTACTTCTTTTATCTTTACAGTCAAAAAAACAAACCATTGACATTGGTAGTGTGAAGAAATGTGCAGATACATTTACATACACATAAACATTCATCATATCATCCTGCATTTCCTAAAACTGGAAAACTCCTGCTATCTTATTAGAGACTCTACTGCAGATGAAAAATTTACACAGAAGTTGGTTTTGTCTAAATATACCATAACTTCTTGATATTTGTCTCACTTATTTACTTATTTTTTAATAAAAGAAGCTGGAAAGTCACCAGTATAAGAAACATAGGTCATGAGGAGAAAACCACCTTCATTCATGATCTGGTAAATCTTTGTCACATTAATCTCATTTAGATATTATCCCCTTCCTGATAATAGCACAATTACTTACTATCCATTCCTCCAAATGAGATGTTGATCTTCCAGTGGTTTATCCATTTTTATACAAATGGAAGGTATACTTATTTACCATATCCTTCTCCAAACCCTTTTTACTTTAAATATATGGACTTCAGCTACAAGAAGGCATTTCAATGCTCTACAGCAAGCCTCTAAACACTCATTGTGTTTATCAATATCATGCTCTCCTAGAATACTTTTGATCCCTTCTCCTCTCTCAGTCCTTTAGACTTCCTTCCCCAATAGTCACATTCAGGTAGAGACCTTTTTTTTCTCCACTGAGATGCTGTGAGCTATTACAAGAAAAAATTCTGCTCTGGCAGGTTTGGCTCAGTGGATAGAGTGTTGGCCTACAGAATGAAGGGTCCCAGGTTCGGTTCCAGTCAAGGGCATATATCTTGCTTGCAGTCACATTCCCAGTAGGGGGTGTACAGGAGGCAGCTGATAGATGTTTCTCTCTCATCGATGTTTCTAACTCTCTATCTCTCTCCCTTCTCTGTAAAAAATAAATAAAATATATGTTTTTATAAAAAGAAAGAAAACATTCATTTCCTCTATTCTAAACTTTCCAAATATATAGTCTACCTTTGTTCCAACTGCAATGCATGAGCCCTCCCTGAGTCTATACCAGTTTTCTATCCAACCAAATCTTTCCTAAAACTATAGGCATAAACATATAGCTGTCTATTCATCACTATTTGTGAGTAAGCTAGGAAGGAAACTTCTGGTCAAGATGGCAAAATAGGTAAACACTGCTCATCTCCTCCCACAAACACATAAAAATAACAACTAAATCATAGAACAACCATCCAAGAGAAACACCTGAACAGAACCTGTATAACTAAGGAAATAAAGAAGAGGGCACTTCACTGGTAAGAGAAGTGGAGTTACAAAACAGGTTGGTCCCATACCCATGGGTGGCAGTAAATAACTGGGAAGGATATCTCAGTTGTGGAAGTTGCCACTGAGGAGGGAGTGGTCCCAGCCCTACACAGGACTCCCCACCCTGGACCACAAATGCTGAAAAAAGGAGTCCCCACAGCATGAGGTTGTGAAAATAAGCGGGAATTTCACCCATGTGAGACAGAGGGATGTTGGAGTCTAGGCCACCCCCAGGGCATGGGGTAAACAGGTCCATGAACAACTGAGCCAGAAATTTGGGTTACAGAGTAAGACTAGTAATTCCATAAATCCATGCTTGAGAAGGGATGCCTTCTCCAGACAGTGGAAACAGCATAGGAGAAGGAACAAGGATGCCCATTCTCTCTGATGATCTCCTTTATTCTCTTTTATATGGGAAACCAAAAGTCAATACCATGAGATTCACCTCTGGGATGGATCCTAAAAAATACAGAATATGACCCTGAGGTCTTAAAAAATACAAAGATTAATTTACTTTTGTAATTTAGCTTGGGCCAATATAAATTAGAAGATGCTCAAGTTTGGCCTAGAAATGAAAGCCTAAACTATAATACAATCTCACAACTAGACTTATTCTGTCCAGGACAGGGCAAGTGGACTGAAATACCATATGTCCAAGTCTTCATAGCCCTGAAGAATGACTCTAAAATGTGCAAAAACTGTAAGGCAGATCCTGCACGCTTAGGAGCCATAGCAAAGAAAGAACTAAATCTTGAGGGTGAATGTTCATTTCCACCCATGGTGCCTCAACAACCACCTGCCCCAGAACCTGCACCACCCTGTACTGAATCAGCCAGTGAGAGCAAGGATAAAACAATAAATTACAAAGACAAACACCTCAACTTTTCCCTTTCAGGGAAACCCCAGGACAGGGGGGGATAATAAGAATTCAGGTTCCATTTAGCAAACAAGACTTAATGGACATAAAGGAGAGGTTGGGGAGTTTATATGACCATGGAAAATTTATCCAATGGAAAAAGCTCACTGTAATGTATGACTTATTTTGTAAGGATGTTAATCTAATATTCCAACAAGCCCTGACCACCTCAGAAAATTATAGCATTCAGGAAAGGCATCGACCTAGGCAAATGAGGTCCATCCCATATTCTTTTCCTAATTGGGACTATGATTCGGAGGATGGGAGATGGGCCAGAGATCACATGCTTTTTTGCCTCTTGTAGGGAATGAAAACCTCCCAAAAGTAACCTGTTAATTATAACAAACTGGCATCCATTGACAAAGGCCCCCAATAAAATCCTACCTCCTTCATAGAGAGGCTAAGGGAAGTTTTTAATAAGTTCACCGACCTGCATCCTAATGATCCAGCTGAAGTTATTGTTCTGAAAGACAAATTTATGACCCAATTGGCCCCAGATATTAGGAAGAAACTAATTAGGATAAATTAGTTTGAAGACTACCCCCATGGAAGAGATGTTAGAAGTAGCATCTTCAGTATTTTGTAAAATAAGGAGGTGGAAGAGAGGGCTTTAGAAAAGGAAAAACACAAAGAAAAAAGGCAGGCCCAACTTCTCACCACCCTATAGGGGCAGAGGCTAGTGACGCCATGGAAGGGAAAGCCCAAAGTGCTTCTTCTCACAAGGCAATTGGCATAAATGCAGGCAGCCTGGATACTGGACAAGGGACTGCCCTGGGAGGGGCCTCGTCAAAAACTGCTCCCTCTGCCACAAGTTCGGTCACTGGAAGAGGGACTGTACCCAGGGGGCAAAGGGTCCCCAGACTAGAACCTACCCACATGATGGCCATGAACTGAAGGGGCCCTATTCTCCAGTCAGCTCCCCCTAAAACATCATAATTGAAGGGACAGAGCCAAGGGTAACCCTTGAAGTGTCAGAAAGGCCCAACAATTTCCTTTGGACACAGGAGCCGCCTTCTCTATGCTGACCTCTTTCCTCCATTTCTCTCTTCTGTCAGAAACATTATACAAGGGATAGACAGAAAATCCAAGGGAAAATACTTTACACAACCTTTCAATTGCCTATGGGTAGTGACTAGTTTTCTGAACCAATTCTTAGTTATGAGAGAATGTCCCACTTTTTACAATTATGACCTTACTTGTAAAAAGAGGAACTGCTGAAATAGATATAGACATAGACCAGGAGTTTAACCCCCATGTGGGCCATAGGAACTCCATGCCAAATCCATAGGGCAAAGCCAGCTATAATCAGGCTGGAGGATCTCAACAAATTTCCAAATAAATAAAATATCCTATAAATCCTAAAGCAAGAGAAGGCCTGCAAAGGATTATTACAATATTTATTGGTTACAGGTGGCTGGTTCCTTATAATTCCTCATACAACACCCCTATCCTACCTGTTAGGAAAAAGATTGAACATATAGGTTGGTCCAAGATTTGTAAGCTATCAATGATGTTGCAATTCCTATACACCCTGTGGTGCCAAATCTATATACAATCTTGGGAAAAATTCCCTATGAAACACTATGGTTCTCAGCATTCCACTTGAAAGATGCATTCTTTTGTATCCCATTAGGCCCAAATTGCCAATTCTTGATTGTCTGAATGGTCAGATGCCAGGGAAATGAGGCTTCCATGGACAGTTTTCCCCCAAAGGTCAGAGATAGCCCACACTTATTCGGAAAGGCCTTGACAGAGGTTTTAAGAGACCCATAACTTGAAGGGGGCGGACAGGTCATCAAATATATGGATTACCTATTACTCTGTTCTCCTACTGAAGAATTGTGGTACAACATGTAATGCAAACCCTAAATTTCTTGGCTGAGAGAGGCTATACGATTTCTAAAAATTAGGCTCAGGGCCTCAAACAAAGAGTAAAATATTAGGCTTTGTGCAAACTCCTGGGAAAAGAATGCTGCTGTCTTCAGAAAGAATCTAGGCTATCCTGGGTTTTTCTAACTCTACTACCCAAATACAGGTATGGACCTTTCTAGGGCTAAGGGGGTACTGTGGACTATGGATCGTAACATATGGAGAAAAAGCCTGATCCCTTTATGAGACCCTATAAGAAAGCAATCAGCAGGAAACACCTAACTTACAATGGGGAAAAGACCAACAAAGGGCCTTAGAAGACCTAAAGGCCCTGACACAATCTCTGGCTTTGAGTTTGCAGGACTTTGAAAAACCTTCCAATTGTATGACACTGAATGGCAAAGGATTGCATTAGGGGTTTTAATACAGGCCTTGAGACCTACCATGAGACCATGTGGCTACTTCTCAAAATGACTGGATACAGTAGCCTGGGGCTGGCTTCACCATCTAGGGGTAGTCAAGGCAGCTTCCCTGCTCTTAAAGGAAGCTTTTAAAATATCCTTAGGACAAGAAATTACCCCATATGCCTCTCATCAAATAGGTTGCTTATTAAATACCAAAGGGCTCCATTAGCTTACTAAAAATTGCATGTTATCAAATCACCTTGGTTTAAAATCCTCAAGTGAAAATAGAGAATTGCACAGTCCTGAATGAAGTTACCCTAGTACCTGCATTCAATTCAAAAATGGAATATAACCTCTGTGAGGTCATAGATCAAGTCTATGCAAGCAGATCAGATCTCAAGACCAACCTCTTCTACATCCAGATGATGTTTGGTTTGGGATGTAAGAAAGGATACATTATGCTGGCTATGCTATAGTCTCTTCACATAAAATAATAGAGGCCCAAGCTTTACCACCCAGAACCTCAGCACAACTGGCAGAATTAATAGTTCTAACAAGAGCCTTGGAATTAGGGAAAGGAAAAATGTTGAATATGTATATTGATTCTAAATATGCATTCTTCCTACTGCATGCCCATGCAGCTATTTGGAAGGAAAGGAGACATTTAAATGCCAAACAAAGCCCAATAGAAAATGGAAGACATAGCTTGCAGCTCCTTGAAGCAGTACCACTGCCCAAGGAAATAGCATAAATATACTCTCAGGGGTATCAAATGGGCACATATCATATATAATAAAGAGGTAATATGCAAATTGACCATCACACCCTCACATCACAAGATGGCCACCCCCATGTTGCCACAAGATTTCCAGCAGGGGAGGACAGTTGGGGGGGACCAGGCCTGCAGGGGAAGGCAGTTGGGGGTGATCAGGTTGGCAGGGGAGGAGTTAGGTGTCAATCAGGCCAGCAGGGGAGAGGTTAGGGGGGGATCAGGCTGGCAGGCAAAAGAAGTTAGGAGCAATCAGGCAGGCAGGCGAGTGGTTAGGAGCCAGCAGTCCTGGATTGTGAGAGGGATGCCTGACAGCTGGGATTGGTCCTAAACAAGCAGTCAGACATCCTCCGAGGGTCCCAGATCAAAAAGGGTGCAGGCTGGGCTGAGGGAACCCCCCCCCCCACATCCCCATGCATGGATTTTGTGCACTGGGCCTCTAGTGATATTATGATAGGAAATAAGTTCACTGAGCACACTTCTATTACTGCAGGCACAACAAAAAGCCCAATATTGGGAGTCTTGATACCCTCAATAAACTTGAATAACCTTCTACCTCAATACACAAAGGAGGAGATAGACTGAGCTGACCAAAATGAATATACCAAAGATAAAAGGAGATGGTATTAGGAGGAAGGCCTCATGCACCTTCCCCAAAATATCCAATGGGAAGTTATTAAAGCCTTACAAGATTGCCACTTTGGTAGAGACAAACTAACACAATTCTCTTCACACCAATTTACTGGGAATGGGCTAGAGAAAACTGTCAGACAAATATGTCAAGGCTGTCCTTTTTGTGCTATAAATAACCCTCAAGGTTCACGACAACATCCTGCTTTAGTTGAATCAATACAAAGGAGAGGGTCTTACCCAGGGGATGACTGGAAGCTGAACTTCACTCAATGCCTTTATGTCAAGAATTCAAATATCTATTTGTTTTTATACATACCTTTATGGAGTGGGTTGAGGTGTTCCCCACTAAGACAGAAAAGGCTCAGGAAGTAGCTAAAATGTTGTTAAAGGAGCTTTTGAAATGATTGGGTTTCTTTCGATCTTTGCGAAGTGACCACAGTCCAGCTTTCACTTAGCATACAAGCCAATGGGTTAGTAAAGCTCTAGGCATCGCCTGCCATATACATGCTGCTTGGAGGCCTCAGCCATTAGGCAAGGTTGAAAGTGTGAACCAGACTCTAAAAAGAACAATCACAAAACTGTGCCAGGAGACCCTTCAAAACCAGGTTCAAATGCTCCTAATCTCACTAAGAATGAGGATAAATCCAACTCCACTTTCAGGATTAAGTTCATATAAGACCCTATATGGAAGGCCCTTTATTAGTGCTGATCTCTTGTTAGATGAAGAGCTGAATCAGGTTGTAAAATCTGTCACCTTCTTGGCTATCAAAAAAACTTGGGTTAGAGTCACTACCTGCAACCACCACAACCAAAATTATGATAAAGACTTGGAAAGAGGAATTTCCTGCAGCCCTGCTCACCCCTAACTGAAAGGAGCCTATCCAGTTTCCTCACCATCCTTATGGCAGTTAAGGCACCAGGAAGAGCTAGTTGGGTTCATTAATCAACTGAACAAGAGACAAATGAATCGAGGGACAACAAGTGAATCCATAGAAAACCTGCGGCCACTCTTTAAGAATTCTAGATAAGCAATGATTGATAATGATGTCTTAAATTACCTTTGTTCTGGCTTAGTGTCCTCCTTTGCATTTCCTTTATAAAACTAGACCAATGCATGAGGA
The DNA here is from genome assembly GCF_000147115.1 of Myotis lucifugus. Taxonomy (NCBI): domain Eukaryota; kingdom Metazoa; phylum Chordata; class Mammalia; order Chiroptera; family Vespertilionidae; genus Myotis; species Myotis lucifugus. The sequence goes on from NW_005871484.1 coordinate 250,553, forward strand.
CTTGTTCACTTTCTTCTGGGTGGAATTATTTCTTTTGAAAACCTTGACTACATAATATAAATAATGACAGGACTTCTGACTTAAATCATCCCATGGACTAAACTCTCCCTTTCAGACTGTCTTAAACCTACAACCAATACCTCTCTTTTTATTAAACCCCTACAAGCTGCTGTTAACTTACTAGCTAATACTCCCTACAATCACTCTTGTTGGATATATCTGCAGGCCGTAGGCCAGCCTGGAGAGGCATGGCTAGTTTCTCTACAACTTTGGGCTCAAACACAAGGATTCATATACTGATTCCTTCTGGGTCCCAGGACTTATATGTATCTAATAACAAAAATGGACTCAGAACTCAGGTCCTACTCTGTAGTCATTTCCTTATTTTCTTGACCCATGTGATCTCTAACATCTTGCAACTTTACTATTCAGATATACATCAACAACAAAAGTTCTCTCCTTTATCAGAACCTCCCTTATACATGTCTCAACTTACTTCTCCACCAAATATATGTTTCTCAAAGACAAAATTACTCTAGATCAGTGGTTGACAAACCACGGCCCCTTGAGTGTGGCTCTTCCTCAAAATACCACGTGTGGGCACGCACGTACAGTGCGATTGAAACTTCGTGGCCACACTCAAGGGGCCCAAGAGCCGCATGTGGCTCACGAGCCACAGTTTGCCGATCATTGCTCTAGATGATTCTGTTGGGGAAAAGCATTAAATTATTCCCACCTGACTGTAATGGTCAATTCCTATTGGGGAAGTATAGGAGCAGACAACTGTTCCCCCATTCATAATAATTCCCAGGGAAACACCTTTATTGACACCACCCAACAAGTCATGTTTGGGGAGGACAAAACTAGCAGTGCTTCCCATGGTAACACCCCTTGTCTTAGCTCCTTAACTACGGTGGTTTTTGCCAATATCTATTTATGGAAGTACACTCTTAAGGATAAAACCCAATTCAATATATATCAAATGTCAAGATGTCTCCCTCCTCAAAGGGGATTATATTTTACTAGAGGCCCGATGCACAAAATTTGTGCAAGGAGCTCAGCCCTCACAGCCCAGGGTTCATCTGGAAGGTCATTTGACTATTAGGTCTAATTATAATATTATGCTTTTATTATTATAGGTGTGTGGAGATTCCACTTTATCAGTGTCTGCCCACCAACTGGAT